>NC_140989.1:202639010-202860800 GCF_052327205.1 Somniosus microcephalus
GCCTCGACTATTCCAGTGCTCTCTTAGCCATCCTTCCACCTTCCATTCTCTACAAGCTGCTGCTCATATCCTAACCTGCACCAAATCCCATTCAAAAATCACCCCTTTGCTCGCTGACCTATATTGACTCCTGGTTCTCCAACACCTAAAATTTAAAATTCTCATCCTCGTGTTCATATCCCTCCATGGCCTTGCCCTCTCTATACCTGTAACCCCCTCCAGACCGACAACCCTCTGAGATCTGTATGCTCCTTTGGCCTATTCTGTACAGCCTCCCCCCCCCCCCCCCCCCCCCCCACTCCTTGTTCCCACCATTGGTAGTTGTGCCTTTAACCGTCTTATCCCTAAGCTCTGTAATTTGCTCCGAAATCTCGCCGCTTCTCCACATCTCTGCTTCTGTAAGACTTAGTAATGGAAAAAGTAATGAGAATAAGTTTGAGAAATCTCCAGGACCTGATGCTGTCCACCCCAGGGTATTAAAAGTATTTGAGGAAATTGTCAGTTTTAGTCATGATCTTCCTAACATCTCTTGATTCAGGAACTGCTCTTTTGGATTGGAAAATTGATAATGTCACTCCATTATTTAAGAAGGGGCAGAAAGCTAGACCAGGAAATTATAGGTCTATTAGTCTAACGCAGTTGTGGGGAAGTTGCTAGAATCTGTTATTAGGGACAGAGTGACTGAGCATTTGGATAATTATGAACTGATCAGCGAGAGCCAGCGTGGATTTGTTAAAGGTAAGATATGTCTAACCTAGTTTAACTTTTTGAGGTTACTAACATTGTAGATCAGGGAGTATCTATGGATGTTATTTATACGGACTTCCAGAAGGCATTCGACAAGGTTCCACACAAAAGACTGTTAGCAAAAATGAGAGTGCTTAGAATTGGAGGCAACCTATTGACCTGGGTAGGGAATTGGTTAGGAGGTAGGAGACAGAGTCGGGATAATGGGTATGTACTCAAATTGGCAGAATGTGATGAGTGGTATCCCCCAGGGATCTGTTCTGGGACCTCAGCTTTTCACTATATATTTATAAATGACTTGGATGAAGGAATAGAGAGCCATATATCCACGTTTGTTGACAACAGGTTAGGTGGCACAGTAAGCAGTGTAGATGGGAGAAAAAAGTTACAAAGGGACTTGATAGATTAAGTGAGTGGGCAAAACTGGCAGTTGGAGTTCAATATGAGGAATTGTGAGGTCATTCACTCTGGACCCAAGAAGGATGGATCAAAGTGTTTTCTAAAGAGCAAGAAGTTAGGAACTGTGGAGGAGCAGAGGGGTTTAAGGATCCATGTACAGAAATCACTAAAAGCTAGTGGACAGGTACAAAAAATAATTTAAAAAGCTAATTTAATGTTGTCCCTTATCTCAAGGGCTGGAATACAGAGGAATGGAAGTTATGTTACAGCTGTACAGAGCTCTGGTCAGACACTTTCTAGGAACAGGAGGAGGCCATTAAGCCCCTCGAGTCTGTTGTGCTATTCAGTGAGATCATGGCTGATCTGCGACCTAACTCCATATATCCGCCTTTGGCCAATATCCCTCAATACCTTTGGGTAACAAAAAGCTATCAATCTCAGATTTAAAATTAACAATTGATCTAGCTCCAATTGCTGTTTGCGGAAGAGAGTTCCAAACTTCGACCACCCTTTGTGTGTGTAGAAGTGTTTCCTAATTTCACTCCTGAAAGGTCTGGATTTAATTTTTAGACTATTCCCCCCGAGTCCTAGAATCCCCAACCAGCGGAAATAGTTTCTCTCTCTCTACCCTATCTGTTCCCTTTGAAGTTTTCAAGATCACCCCTTAACCTTTTAAATTCTAGGGAATACAACCCGAATTTGGGTAATCTCTACTCGTAACTTAACCCTTGAAGTCCGGGTATCATTGTGGTAAATCTACGCTGCACTCCCTCCAAGGCCAATATATCCTTCCTAAGGTGTGGTGCCCAGAACTGCTCACAGTGCTCCAGGTGTGGTCTAACCAGGGTTTTGTACAGCTGCAGCCTAACTTCTACCCCCTTGTATTCTAGCCCTCTAGAGAGAAAGGCCAGCATTCCATTAGCTGTTTTTGATAATTTTCTGTACCTGTTTATGATATTTTAATGATCTATGTGTACCTGGACCCCCCCCCCCCCCCCCCCCCTCCCGAGTCTCTTTGGACCTCCACTGTTTTTAGCCATTTCCAGCATCTCACCTGGAGTAACTGCGTTCAGTTCTGGGCACTGCACCTCGGGTAGGATATATTGGCCTTGGAGTGGGTGCAGTGCTACCGGGGCTAAAAGGGTTAAATTATAAGAACAGCTTACATAGACTCGGCTTGTATTCCCTTGAGTATAGAAGATTAAGGGGTGAACTAATTGAGGTGTTTAAGATGATTAAAGGAGTTGATCGGGTAGATAGAGAGAAACTGTGGGGAGTCCAGAACAAGGGCAGCATAACCTTAAAATTAGAGCTCGGCCATTCAGGAGTGATGTCAGGAAGCACTCTTCACACAAAGGGGAGTGGAAATCTGGAACACTCTCCCCCAAAAAGCTACTGAGGCTGGGGGGAATCAATGAAAATTTCCAAGCTGAGATTGATAGTTTTTTGTTGGGTAAGGGTATCGGGATATGGAACCAAGGCGGGTAAATGGAGTTAAGGTACAGATCAGCCATGATCTTATTGAATGGTGGAACAGGCTCAAGGGGCTGAATGGCCTACTCCTGTTCTATGTTCCCATGACTCCTCTAAAACCTACCTCTTTAACCAAGATTTTAGTCATCAATCCTAAAATCTTCTCCTTTGGATCGGCATCCATTTTTCTCTGATTTCGTCTCTGTGATGGCACTAAACACCCCACCTAATATCTCCTTTAGCTCATTGTCAAATTGTGTCTGATTACGCCCTGTGAAGCTCCTTGGGATGTTTTCCTATGTTAAAAACATTATATAAATGCAAGTTGTTGATGAATTTCAAAAGCTTTATTTGGGTAAAATTTGCATTAAAAAATATCAGAGGCTGTGCATGTGAAAGAGAAAAAAGGACACTAATTACACAACTATTGCAGCTTTAGTTGGTGTTTTGAGTTACAAATACTTCAGAAACGATTACTCTGTGAAAGATAGTAGCATAGACAGTCAGATTGTCTCTCCTCATCCTAACTTGTTTTTTTAAAAAAGAATGTCTGTGGTTTGAGGTAGATAAATGTAAACATTCGAATTACTGATAACACTGCGTAAGACAGATACTAAAGCACAGGTAAAAAGATAAACCGATACACATCGAAGAACCAATCACAAAACACTGAATTTAATGTTGGCACAGATCTCTTGGAAAGTGAGACTTTCTGACCATCTTACTGCTTTAGCTGACATACACCTGGAGTGTAAAACCTGACTGACTTTTTAGCCTTTCCTGGACCTGAATGGCAAGCTGTGTTTCTGTTTATTATTTCTCTGTTCACAGCCAAAAGGATTCGGAGACTTCCCAACCCAGTGGGTGTGAAGTGTATCTCGATTGTCAAGGGAGAATAATACATAGCGTATTACGACCAGCCAATGGGGAAACTGCATCAAAACATTTTACACTATGCTTTAAAATGCATCTAAAAGTAACTTTCCCCAAATCCTTTCTAAAGAAAAATGAAAAAAAATCGCAAACTGTATCTGCCACCTGTCTTCAAAGCCTTTTACAGTCCTTGATGTTTGCTTAACCTACTTTGGTGTCCTCAGCAAATTTTGAGATACCCAAGTTTAATGCAACGATATATACCGTGAACAAAAGTGGGCCCAGCACTGACCCTGGGTAACCCACTTCCAACCCTTCCCCAGCCTCGGCAACGATCATTTACCTAAATGAGCAAGGTGAAGAAATAAGTAATTGGGACAATTCCATTGAGTGTAGCAGTTGTGTTGGTTCCCCACTAGACTTTGTGGGATCTGTTCTTCAATCAGGGCAGAAGTTGAGGAAGTTGTTGACATTGATGTGCCCAGGAGACTAGTTAGCAGCCATGGACCTCGGCTTCACAGAGAGGGGATTGATCACTGCCATGGCCTAACCTTTCAGTAATCATAACATACTTTTCTCTGGTGGCGGTCTTTCTGTGACCGCAGTGTACTCTGAGCACCCAGTGCAAATGGCAATCCTCCATCTTTACTAATCCCTGCAAATAGAAAAGTCTATTGTCAAGGCGTCTATTAACCGAGAAGTAGCCAGCCACTTGAATCATTATACAGTATCACATCCGGAGGCTGTGTTATCTTAGGTGGGGCCCAATGACAGTACTTGCCAAGCGATTACAATGAGGCTCTGGGTCTGGAGGGCTCCTCATTGGACAGATTTCCTCCCTTCAGTCACCCATAACTTGTTGGCATCACTGAGAACCTCCAAACAAAGCTGACTGCGCTAAGTGGAAGTTGTTTGTGCTTTGCTGCCACAGTGCTGACAGTAAACCTATGACTGATGATTGCGGCTGTCGGTTTGTTCTCCGGCACTGTGATCTCGCCTTGTGTAGCTATTGCAGTTTATTGCCTCTTTACGAAATTCAGCTCATCTCCCAGCTTTGTGCAAGCTGGCTGGGACTTTAAACAGCTGCTTGAGGTTTGAATCTTGTTTTGCACAGAACACGTGGTATTGCTTGTTCAGGATTTTAGCAGGGAAAGTTGAAGCACTATGTAGTTGTACCATGGCTGTGTGAAAGAGCTGTCCATTCATTCCCATTCCCTACCCTTTCACTGGTTTTCATGCAGCTGGCAGCAACCACAATGTAAGTAAGCTTGTCAGATTTGTTAAGACCAGCTGGCGGGAAGACTGGATTAGATAAAAACGTTATCCAGCAGTATTCGGCCCTTCGAGCCTGTTCCGCCTATCAATGAGATCATGGTCGATCTTCTGCCTCAACTCCATTCACCGGCCCTATCACCATATCCCTTGATGCCCTTACTAGTCAGAAATCTATTGACTTCTGTTTTGAATATACCCAATGACTGAGCCTCCACAGCCCTCTGGGGTAGAGAATTCCAAAAATTCACCACCCTCTGTGTGAAGAAAGTTTTTCTCATCTCAGTCCTGAATGGCCTACCCTTTATCCTGAGGCTGTGGCCCCTGGTTCTAGATTCCCCAGCCAAGGGAAACATTCTCCCAGCATCCACCCTATCAAGCCCTGTAATAATTTTGTATGCTTCAATGAGATCCCTTCTCATTCTTCTGAATTCAAGAGAATACAGGCCTAGTTTACTCAATCTCTTCTTGTACGACAGTCCCGCCATCCCAGGAATCAATCTCGTGAACCTTCGTTGCACTCCCTCTATGGCAAGTATATTCTTCCTTAGGTAAGGAGACCAAAATTGTACACAGTACTCCAGGTGTGGTCTCACCAAGGCCCTATGTAATTGGAGTAAGACTTCTTTACTCCTGTACTCAAATCCTCTTGTAATGAAGGACAGCATACTATTTGCCTTCCTAATGGCTTGCTAAACCTGTACGTTCACTTTCAGTGACTCATGTACAAGGACACCCAGGTCCCTTTGAGCATCTGCATTCCCCAATCTTTCACCATTTAGGAAATACTCTGCCTTTCTGTTTTTTCTACCAAAGTGGATAACTTCACATTTATCCACATTATAATCCATCTGCCATGTTCTCACCCACTCACTGAGCCTGTCGAGATCCCCTTGAAGCCTCTTTACATCCTCTTCACAACTGACACTGCCACCTAGCTTTGTATCATCAGCAAATTTGGAAATGTTACATTTAGTCCCCTCATCCAAATCATTGATGTAGATTGTGAATAGCTGGGGCCCAAGCGCCGATCCTTGTGGTACCCCACTAGTCACAACCTGCCATCCTGAAAAAGACCCGTTTATCCCTACTCTGTTTTCTGTCTGTTAACCAATTCTCAATCCATGCTAGTATATTACCCCTAATTCCATGTGCCCTAATTTTGTTCACCAACCTCTTGTGTGGGACCTTATCAAAGGCCTTCTGAAAATCCAAATACACCACATCTACCGGTTCCCCTTTGTCTACTCCACTAGTTACATCCTCAAAGAACTCCAATAGGTTTGTTAAACAGGATTTTGTTTTCATAAATCCATGTTGACTCTGCTCAATCTTACTATTAGTTTCTAAGTGCCCAGTTATTGCATCCTTTATAATAGATTCCAGCATTTTCCCAACTACTGATGTGTTATGACTTCCTTCATAATGAATATAGTTGAGAGTAGAGTGAAGAGCGGCTAACACTGCTGTACTGTTTGGGTGGACTGAGCTCACTGCCAGTACTGGGGTGATATATTCATAATGTGCTTTCTTCTGATAAATGCAATAACCACTTAACAAATAACAGAGAAGTGCAGCTGTGCAACATTTCCACACCTTTGGTACATGTAATCATAGAGACAGTAAGTAGCCCTTGCACAAGAATCCTCAAATGGTTTAGGAAGAAAGTTACACAAGATATGGGTGCTGTCCTTGGGTGTAGATTTAATACATCAGCTCAGAGGGGAGCCACTCTGTACTGCTGAGTTGTTTTGGGAGCTGGCCCTATTTACATAGGACGTGAATTCAAGCACTGGCAGAGTCATTTGTCAAGTTGTGGGATGGCGCCGAGTTCGAAGCCTGGTGGGCCAGGCTGGCCCTGCGCTCAGATAGCGGACAGTGACACTGACCGTTTCCTCAACGGCCCTGTGCTCAGCTAGTGGACTATGACACAACAACTTCTTATTTATATAGCACCTTTAATGTAATAAAACATCTCAAGACGCTTCGCAAAAGTGTTATTAAAAAAAAAAACCAAGCCATATAAGGAGATGTTAGGGCAGATGACCAAAAGCTTTGTCGAAGACGTAGGTTTAAAGGAGTGTCTTAAAGGAGGAAAGAGAAGTGGAGAGGTTTAAGGAGGGAATTCCAGAGCTTTGGACATAGGTAGTTGAAGGCATGGCCGCCAATCACAGAATCACAGAAACCCCACAATGCAGATAGAGGCCATTTCGGCCCATCGAGCCTGCACCGACACATATCCCACCCGATTCCCCGTAACCCCTACACCAACATGTAACCCCACGTATTTAATCCCCTAACACTAAGGGTCAATTTATCATGGCCAATCAACCTAACCCGCACATCTTTGGACTGTGGGAGGAAACCGGAGCACCCGGAGGAAACCCACGCAAACACGGGGAGAATGTGCAAACTCCACACAGACAGTCACCCGAGGCCGGATTCGAACCCGGGTCTCTGGCGCTGTGAGGCAACAGTGCTAACCACTATGCCACCGTGCTGGTGGAGCATTTAAAATCGGGGATGTTCAAAAGGCCACAATAGGTGGCGCGCAGAGGTCGAGGGGGATTATAGGGCTGGAGGAGATTAGCGATAAGGAGGGGCAAGGCCATGGAGGGATTTGAAAACCAGGATGAGAATTTTTCAAATGTGGCGTTGCTTAACTGGGAGCCAGTGTATGTCAGCAAGCACAGGGGAGATGGGTGAGGGGGACTTGGTGCAAGTTAGCTCACGGCCAGCAGAGTTTTGGATGACTTTGAGTTTCTGGAGGGTAGAACTAGGGAGGCTGGCCAGGAATACTTTAGAATAGTCAAGTCTAGAGGTGATAAAGGCATGGATGAAGGTTTCGGCAGCAGATAAGTCGAGATAAGGGCGGAGACGGGCGATACTACGAAGGTGGAAATGGGTAGTCTTCGGGATAGAACAGATGAGGTAGGAAGCTCAATTTGTGATCAAATACGACACCAAGGTTGGGACCCGACTTGGTCAGCCTTAGACAGTGGCCGGGGAGAGATCGAATCAGTGGAGAGGGAATGGAGTTTGTGGCGTGAACCGAAGACAATGGCTTCGATCTTCCCAATATTGGAGGAAATTTCTACTCATCCAGTGCTGGATGTCGGACAAACAGTCTGATAGTGTGGAGGAGAGGTAGAGCTGGGTATCATCAGTGTACATATGAAAACTTGCGTCGTGTTGTCATCGAGGGGCAGCAGGTAGGAGGAGCCAAGGATTGATTCTTGAGGGACACAAGAGGTGACAGTGCGGTTTCGGGAAGAGAAGCCATTACAGGTGATTCTGTGGTTACGGCTGCAAAGATGGGAATGAAACCAGGTGGCTGCAGTCCCATCCAGCAGGACGACAATGGAGAGGCGATGGAGCAGAATTTTGTGGTCAACTGTGTCAAAGGCTGCAACAGGTCTAGAAGGACGAGAAGGGATGGATTACCTTTGTCGCAGTCAATTAGGATGTCATTTGTGACCTTGGTAAGAGCAGTTTCGGTACTGTGGCGGGGCGGAAGCCTAACTGGAGAGATTCAAACAAGGAGTTCTGGAAAGATGGGCACTGATTTGGGAGGCGACAACACGTTCAAGAACTTTGAAGAGGAAAGGAAGATTGGGGATGAGACGATTGTTTGCAAAGTTGGAGGGGTTGAGGGTTGTTTTTTTGAGGAGAGGGTTGATGATGGCAGATTTGAAGGAAAGGAGGACAATACCTGAGGGGGGAGAGCTGTTAACAATATCCTTTAACATGGGAGACAGGAAGGGAGGTTGGGTGGTCAGCAATTTAGTAGGAACAGGTCGAGAGAGCAAGAGGCCGGCCTCATTGACAAGATGAGGTTTGAAAGGGTAAAAGGGGAGATAGAGAAATTTTCCATTTTAAAGTTAGGGCAGAGGGAAATCTGAGAGGAAGTAAGGTCCGGTGGGCTAGGAGTAGGGAGGGAATTGAAAGCCGAAGCAGTTGAACGAATGTTGTTGATCTTTTAATAAAGAAGCCCATGAGTTCCTCACATTTATTGTTGGAATTGAGGGAGGAGCAGGCAGGGGAGGGGGGTTAGTGGTGGAGGAGAGAAGCCTGGTGTTATTCTTGCCGTCCTGGATGATCTTCAAATAGTAAGTGGTTTCAGTGATGGAGAGCAGGACCCGGTAGTGCTTTATATGATCTAGCCAAATGTGGCGATGGACGATTAGACCAGTTGTCCGCCAAAGGCGTTCAAGTCTGTGTCCCTTGGACTTGAGAGCGGAGATGAGGGGTATACCAGGGGAAATGACTAGGATGAGAAAGTGTCATAATTTTAGTCAAACACTGACCGTTTCCTCATGGCCGTGTTGTGATAGTGACACTGATCGTTTCCATTTGCTCTTTCACAGTCCTATCTGTTTTGAGATGATTGAAGAGGCACATATGACAAAATGTGGTCACAGTTTTTGGTAAGTGCCGCTAGTTGCTTGATCAATAAGGATCTTTTATGACTGTTGTTCACAATTTAAAAACTCGATTTTATTTCAGCTTTTATTGTTAGTATTAAAAACAAAGGGAGAAAATCAGTGGTGAAAATTGGACCCCATAAAAGTTGGGTTATCTTCTATGTTTCTATGTTAATTGGTGTTGATCAGTAAAAATATTATTTTGAACATAGCTAAAAGTCAAGAGGGTAAGCAAGTGATTTAAACGAAGTACAGTGAAACGAAATGATAACCCACATTACTTACAATTCATGGTCATGAACTTTATCGGGCTCACCATCAAACTCTCGCTTAACCCACAGAGTTTTTAAATGAAAAGACATGGAGTACCCCATGTTTATTATTGTGGCTGCCTCGTACTAGGGGTAGTACTCGGGTGAGTGTGCTTAATAGTGAATGGGGAGATGAAGCACTCGGGTGAGTGTTTAATAGTGAATGGGAGATGAAGCACTCGGGTGAGTGTGCTTAATAGTGACTGGGAGATGAAGCACTCGGGTGAGTGTGCTTAATAGTGAATGGGAGATGAAGCACTCGGGTGAGTGTGCTTAATAGTGAATGGGGAGATGAAGCACTATGGCGAGTGTTTAATAGTGAATGGGAGATGAAGCACTTGGGCGAGTGTGCTTAATAGTGACTGGGAGATGAAGCACTCGGGTGAGTGTGCTTAATAGTGAATGGGAGATGAAGCACTTGGGCGAGTGTGCTTAATAGTGACTGGGAGATGAAGCACTCGGGTGAGTGTTTAATAGTGAATGGGAGATGAAGCACTCGGGCGAGTGTGCTTAATAGTGAATGGGAGATGAAGCACTATGGCGAGTGTTTAATAGTGAATGGGAGATGAAGCACTTGGGCGAGTGTGCTTAATAGTGAATGGGGAGATGAAGCACTATGGCGAGTGTGTTGAGATACCGCGGCAAACGTGGGAGTCGAGACCAGAGCTAGTAAATCAGAACAGCTTTTTATTTCAGCCTCATGGCAAAACAGGAACTGGAAGAGCCCGCGCCTGATTTAAATACTCCCCAGACAGGAAGTGCTCCCGGCAGCCTGTCCCTGTGGGAAATAAGTTGCTGGAGGAAAGGGCCCCCGGTTGGGGGCGTCTGCTTAAACTGTCCGTACCGCCGTGAGCGGATTGTGTCCAGTGGTGGCGTGTCGCCACAAGTGTTCTTAATAGTGAATGGGGAGATGAAGCACTGGCGAGTGTTTAATAGTGAATGGGGAGATGAAGCACTCGGGTGAGTGTGCTTAATAGTGAATGGGGAGATGAAGCACTCGGGTGAGTGTTTAATAGTGAATGGGAGATGAAGCACTCGGGTGAGTGTTTAATAGTGAATGGGAGATGAAGCACTCGGGTGAGTGTGCTTAATAGTGAATGGGAGATGAAGCACTTGGGCGAGTGTGCTTAATAGTGACTGGGAGATGAAGCACTTGGGCGAGTGTGCTTAATAGTGACTGGGAGATGAAGCACTCGGGTGAGTGTGCTTAATAGTGAATGGGGAGATGAAGCACTCGGGTGAGTGTGCTTAATAGTGAATGGGAGATGAAGCACTATGGCGAGTGTTTAATAGTGAATGGGAGATGAAGCAGGAGGGTGAGTGTTTTTAATAGTGAATGTGGAGAGATGAAACACTCGGGTGAGTGTGCTTAATAGTGAATGGGAGATGAAGCACTCGGGTGAGTGTTTAATAGTGAATGGGAGATGAAGCACTCGGGTGAGTGTGCTTAATAGTGAATGGGAGATGAAGCACTTGGGCGAGTGTGCTTAATAGTGACTGGGAGATGAAGCACTTGGGCGAGTGTGCTTAATAGTGACTGGGAGATGAAGCACTCGGGTGAGTGTGCTTAATAGTGAATGGGGAGATGAAGCACTCGGGTGAGTGTGCTTAATAGTGAATGGGAGATGAAGCACTATGGCGAGTGTTTAATAGTGAATGGGAGATGAAGCAGGAGGGTGAGTGTTTTTAATAGTGAATGTGGAGAGATGAAACACTCGGGTGAGTGTGCTTAATAGTGAATGGGAGATGAAGCACTATGGCGAGTGTGCTTAATAGTGAATGGGAGATGAAGCACTCGGGTGAGTGTGCTTAATAGTGAATGGGGAGATGAAGCACTGGCGAGTGTTTAATAGTGAATGGGAGATGAAGCACTCGGGTGAGTGTGCTTAATAGTGAATGGGAGATGAAGCACTCGGGCGAGTATGCTTAATAGTGAATGGGGAGATGAAGCACTATGGCGAGTGTTTAATAGTGAATGGGAGATGAAGCACTCGGGCGAGTGTGTTTAATAGTGAATGGGGAGATGAAGCACTCGGGTGAGTGTGTTTAATAGTGACTGGGAGATGAAGCACTCGGGTGAGTGTGTTTAATAGTGACTGGGAGATGAAGCACTCGGGTGAGTGTGTTTAATAGTGAATGGGAGATGAAGCACTCGGGTGAGTGTGTTTAATAGTGAATGTGAAGAGATGAAACACTCGGGTGAGTGTGTTTAATAGAGAATGGGGAGATGAAGCACTCTGGTGAGTGTGTTTAATAGTGAATGGGGAGATGAAGCACTATGGCGAGTGTTTTTAATAGTGAAT
Source organism: Somniosus microcephalus (assembly GCF_052327205.1). Classification (NCBI taxonomy): domain Eukaryota; kingdom Metazoa; phylum Chordata; class Chondrichthyes; order Squaliformes; family Somniosidae; genus Somniosus; species Somniosus microcephalus. The sequence goes on from NC_140989.1 coordinate 202,650,813, forward strand.
GTGGAGAGATGAAACACTGGTGAGTGTGTTTAATAGTGAATGGGAGATGAAGCACTAGGGCGAGTGTTTCATAGTGAATGGGGAGATTAAGCACGACGGCAAGTGTGTTTAATAGTGATTGGGGAGAGATGAAGAACATGGGCAAGTGTGTTTAATACTAATAACAACAGAAAATGCTGGAAACACTCAGTAGGCCAGGCAGCATCCATGGAGAGAGAAACAGGGTTAACGTTTCAGGTCTGGGACCCTTCATCAGAACTGGAAAAAGCTGGAGATGTAACATATTAAGCAGGTGCAGAGACAGGGGGGGGGTGGTGTTTAGGAGGTGAAGAAGGAATTGAAAGAACATGCTGTGCAAATGTTGCAAATGGGAATGGCAAAATCATACTGCAAAATGGAGGCAGGGATTATTATCTGAAATTGTTGAACTCGATATTGAGTCCGGCAGGCTTTAAAGTGCCTAATCGAAAGATGAGGTGCTGTTCCTCGAGCTTACGTTGAGCTTCATTAGAACAATGTAATAGGCCGAGGACAGAGAGACCAGAGTGGGAGTGAAGTGGAGAATTAAAGTGACAGGCGACCGGAAGCTCAGGGTCACCCTTACGGAATGAACGGAGGTGTTCCGCAAAGCGGTCGCCCAATCTGCGTTTGGCCTCCCCAATGTAGAGGAGACCGCATCGTGAGCAGTGAATACAGTATACTAAATTGCAAGAAGTACAAGTAAATCGCTGTTTCACCTGGAAGGGGTGTTTGGGGCCCTGAACAGTGGGAAGGGAGGAGGTAAAAGGGCATGTGTTGCATCTCCTGCGCTTGCACGGGAAGGTGCCAGGTGAAGGAGAAGGGCTGTTGGGGGTGATTGAGGAGTGGACCAGGGTGTCGCGGAGGGAGCGGTACCTTCGGAATGCTGAAAGGGGAGGTGAGGGGAAGATGTGTTTGGTGGTGGGATCACGTTGGAGGTGGCAGAAATGGCGGAGGATGATCCGTTGAATGTGGAGGCTGGTGGGGTGAAAGGGGAGGACAAGGGGAACCCTATCATGGTTCTGGGAGGGAGGGGAAGGGGTGAGAGCAGAAGTGCGGGAAATAGAACGGACACGGTCAAGGGCCGTGTCAACCACGGTAGAGGGGAATCCTCGGTTGAGGAAAAAGGAAGACATGTCGGAAGCACTGGTATGGAAGGTGGCATCGTCAGAACAGACGCGGCGGAGACGGAGAAACTGGGAGAATGGAATAGAGTCCTTACAGGAAGCGGGGTGGGAGGAAGTGTAGTCCAGGTAGCTGTGGGAGTCGGTGGGCTTGTAGTGGATGTTTGTCGAAAGCCGATCGCCAGAAATGGAGACGGAGAAGTCAAGGAAGGGAAGAGTCGGAGATGGACCATGTGAGGGAAGGGTGGAAATTGGAAGTAAAGTGAATGAACTTATCTAGTTCAGGGGAGAGATGAAGCACTCTGGCGGGTGTGTTTAATAGTGAATGTGAGATGAAGCACCAGGGCGAGTGTGTTTAATGGGGAGTGATGAAGCATTAGGGCGAGTGTGTTTAATAGAAAATTGGGGGAGATGAAGCACTCGGGTGAGTGTGTTTAATAGTGAATGGGGAGAGATGAATCACTAGGGCGAGTGTGTTTAATAGTGAATGGGAGTGAAGCACTCTGGCGAGTGTGTCTAATAGTGAATGGGAGACCTAGCACTAGTGAGTGTGTTTAATAGTGAATGGGAGATGAAGCACTAGGGTGAGTGTGTTTAATAGTGAATGGGAGATTAAGCACTAGCGAGTGTGTTTAATAGTGAATGGGGAGATGAAGCACTAGGGTAAGTGTGTTTAATAGTGAATGGGAGATGAAGCACTAGCGAGTGTGTTTAATAGTGAATGGGGAGATGAAGCACTAGGGCAAGAGTGTTTAATAGTGAATGGGGAGATGAAGCACTCGGGCAAGTGATTAATAGTGAATGGGGAGATGAAGCACTCGGGCGAGTGTGTTTAATAGTGAATGGGAGATGAAGCACTAGGGCGAGTGTGTTTAATAGTGAATGGTGAGATGTAGCACTAGGGCAGGTGTGTTTAATAGTGAATGGGGAGAGATGAAGCACTAGGGCGAGTGTGTTTGATAGTGACTGGGAGATGAAGTACTAGGGCGAGTGTGTTTAATAGTGAATGGTGAGATGAAGCACTAGGGCGAGTGTTTAATAGTGAATGGTGAGATGTAGCACTAGGGCGAGTGTGTTTAATAGTGAATGGGGAGATGAAGCACTCGGGCGAGTGTGTTTAATAGTGACTGGGAGATGAAGCACTCGGGCGAGTGTGTTTAATAGTGACTGGGAGATGAAGCACTAGGGCGAGTGTGTTTAATAGTGAATGGTGAGATGTAGCACTAGGGCGAGTGTGTTTAATAGTGAATGGGGAGAGATGAAGCACTAGGGCGAGTGTTTAATAGTGAATGGGAGATGAAGCACTAGGGCGCGTGTTTAATAGTGAATGGGAGATGAAGCACTCGGGCGAGTGTGTTTAATAGTGAATGGGAGATGAAGCATTAGGGTGAGTGTGTTTAATAGTAGGGGTAGGGGGGGAAGAGTTTGAATGTTCTAACTTGTTGCCTGGTCTTTCTCCAGCTATAAATGTATTCGACAGAGCCTGGAGGTCAGTAACAGGTGCCCGAAGTGCAACTATGTAATCGACAATGTCGATCAGCTGTACCCCAACTTTCTCGGTAAGTCCCTGGTCATAAGCTCAGTTTGGTTAATAGTAGCAGTAAGGCTGATCAAAGGATGCAGTAAACTGAGCTTTGTTCTTTGTTTACATATATAAGTGAACAGATAGGAACACATGGGCACTGTGCAACTTTGAGCCTTGGCCAACAATGGCTGATTGCAGGGATCCTTCATTTGTTTCGGCTGTTTTAATCCAGTGGATATGGGGTGATAACACCAAAGTGCCCACAGTAATAATTGGCACAAATATGGCAATCCCGAGTCTGCATCAGTCTGATAATCTTCCATTCTCTGCAACAAGATGGCTAGTGCAGTAGATTTGGCTTTAACCTCCGCACAGTCTCGTGCTGATCAACAGGTGTTGTTCAGTTCGAAGCTGAGGCACATTGTTCTACCTACCCTGGGAGTGTTTGATGGGACAGTGCAGAGGGAGCTTTACTCTGTATCTAACCCGTGATGTACCTACCCTGGGAGTGTTTGATGGGACAGTGTAGAGGGAGCTTTACTCTGTATCTAACTCGTGATGTACCTGGACCCCTAAGGCTCTTTGGACCTCCACTGCTTCTATCTTTTCACCTTTTAGAAAGTACTCTGACCTATCCTTTTTAGGTCCAAAGTGGATGACCTCACACTTGCCTATATTAAAATCCATTTGCCACAGTTTTGCTCATTCACTTAATCTATTAATATCTCTGTAATTTTATAATTCCATCTTTTTGTCATCGGCAGACATGGATATGTGGCTCTCTTTCCCATCATCTAAGTCGTTAATAAATAGTTGAGGCCCCAACATAGATCCATGTGCACACCACTAGTCACAACCTGCCAATTAGAGCACATACCCATTATTCCTACTCTGTCTCCTGCCGCTCAGCCAATCTCCTAACCCGGTCAATAATTTGCCCTTAATTCAACGAGCTTCACCTTCAGCTAGCAGTCTCTTATGAGGGACTTTATCAATAGCTTTTGGAAGCCCATATAAATAACACCCGTAGACATTCCCCTGTCCACTACTTTAGTCACCTCTTTAAAAAAATTTAATCAGTTTGAATTTAGGATTCAAACAGTTTGATTCAGTCTAGGATTTGGAATGCACTGCTTTGAAAGGGTGGTGGAGGCAGAAACAATCGTGGCTTTCAAAAGGGAATTGGTTAAGTACCTGAAGGGGAAAAAAATTGCAGGGCTACAGGGAAAGGGCGAGGGAATGGGAATAGCTGAAGTGCTCTTGCAGAGAGCCAGCACGGGCTCGACGGGCCAAATGGCGGCCTCCTGTGCTGTAACCATTCTATGATTCTAGTTTCATCAGGCATGACCTACCCTTTACAAATCCATGCTGGCTCTGATTAGCAGAAAATTTTCAAGGTGTTCAGTCACTCCATCCTTAATTATAGACTAGTCATTTCCCGACAACAGATGTTAGGCTAACCGGTCTATAATTCCGTGGTTTCCCTCTCACCTTTCTTAAATAGAGGTCTCTGGGTGAAGCTGGACCGTACGTTAATCTTCCATGACCACCTGAAGAAGGTAGCTGCCAAGACGAAGGTCAACCTGGTCCAGAGATTGACGAGCAGAAGCAGGGGAACATCAGCATTACGGACATCAGCGATGGCCCTTATGTACTCCATTGCGGAGTACTGTGCATTGGTACAGACCAGAGGTAGTCACGCTCGACTTGTTGATGTCCAACTGAACACTGCAATGCGGTGCATCACTGGAACCCTCAAGTTGACCCCAACACACTAGCGGCCGTGCTGTCGCATTTCGCTCCCCTGTACATTCACCGTGATGCCACAACTCTCCGGGAAGTCCAGTGAATCGTGGAAAACCAACATCTTCCCCATCCACCAGGATCTCAACAGTGTCCCTCATCACCGCTTGAAGTTGCGCAGCTCCTTTTGGACCCACGCACTAAACCTTTGACAATGCGACTTCAACCCTGATGATGCTTGGAAAGGCAAAGGGAGTTCACAAGAAATCACAAACAAACACCCCGTGAAAGACCCGACGTGGAAGATCCCTGGTTTTGATTTCCTGTGACACTTATGGGCAACCCTGTGAAGGTTATAGACTCTCTGCAAGATCCACACAAGCCGTGGCAGATGCTGATACTTCGGAGAATTAAAAACTCTCCAGTGTGCGACTGTGGTCACCCAGAACAGACCTTGGAACAGAAAATGACTCATGCCCGATTCGCATCACTGCAATACACTTCACTATTCCTGATGCAACCACCTAAATGCAAAATTATAGTTGTTGCTCTACATCTATACCAGCCATACGAAATAGTAATAGAGGAGTGCCATGTAATTTTCCAATCTAAAGAGGCTGTTTCCACTGGCTGGAGAGTCTAGAACTTGGGGGCATAGTCTCAGGATAAAGGGTCAGCCATTTAGGACTGACATGAGAAATTTCTTCACACAGAGGGTTGTAAGGAATGCTCTACCCCAGAGAGCTGTGGATGCTCAGTCGTTGAGTATATTCAAGGCTGCGATAGATAGATTTTTGGACTCTCTGAATCGAGGGATATGGGTATCCGGCGGGAAAGTGGAGTTGAGGTTGAAGATCAGCCATGATCTTATTGGATGGCGGAGCAGGCTCAAAGGGCCGTATGGGCTATTCCTGCTCCTATTTTTTATGTTATGTTCTATCAGTTCCTGAATCGAGAGGACTTTCGAAGATCATAGTTAGGGCACCAACAATGTATTCACCTGCTTCCTTTAAACCCTGGGATGAAAACCATCTGGTCCTGGGGATTTGTCTCTCTTTAGTGCCATGATTTTCTTCATTACTGCTAATTTGCTTGGGATGTCAAGCATGCTATCCTCGTCCTGTACTGTAAATACTGATGCAAAGTATTTATTTAACATCTTTGCCATTTCCTTATTTTCATTTATAATATCACCATTAACCACCCTCTTTTTCCCTAATATAATTGTAAAAGTTTTTTGTGTTGATTTTGATATCCCTTACAAGTTTATTTTCAAATTCCCTTTTTTCAGCTCTTACTATCTGTTTTGTCACCATTTGCTGTTCTTTGGATCTCTCCCATGTGCTATTTTTTGCATTCTTCTCTGCTTTTTCCTTTAGTTTTATGCTGTCCCTTAGCTCTTTAGTCGTCCATGGCTGGTTTTATGGCAAGTAGAGCTCTTGCCCCTTAGGGTTATAAACTGGTTCTGTATCACAAATCCTTTTTTGAGCATCTCCCACTGATCATCTGTCATTTTAGCCATTAGCAGATTTGCCCAGTTTACTATGGACAGTCTCTGTCTCATCCTGTTGAAGTCGGCCTTATCTACATCTAGGTTCTTAGTAGCTGTTTTGTGCTTCTTCCTTTCAAACACAATGTTGAACTCTAACATATTATGATTGCTATTGGATTAATGTTCATGTACCGTTAGGCTGTTAACTAAATCTGGCTCGTTGCTCATTATTAAATCTACTATGGCATGCCCCCTTGTTGGTTCTAGGATATATTGTTGCAGAAAGCTATCCTGGACACAAGAGAAATTCACTACCTTTCTGTCTTGAGCTCGTCTGTTTATCGCAGTCTACATGTAAGTTAAAATCCTCCATTAACACCGCTCTGCCTTTGTTACATGCTTGTCTAATCTCTGCATTTATACATTCTGCCACTTTACAGCTGCTACCAGGGGGCCAATACACAACTCCCACTACAGTCTTAAATCCTTTTCTATTTCTTAATTCTACCTATGAAGTCTCCACTTTGGCGCTAGTGGGGTTCTGCAGAGCTCACTACTACGTCCCTTGCCTTTTGAGGTATATATCAATGATTTAGACTTAAATGCAAGAGGCATGATTAAGAAGTTTGTAGATGTTACAAAAATTGGCTGAGTGGCTGATCGTGCGGAAGAAAGCTGTAGACTGTAGGAAGACATCAATGGACTGGTCAGGTGGGCAGAAAAGTGGCAAATGGAATTCAATCTGTAGAAGTGTGAGGTAATGCATTTGGGGAGGGCGAACAAGGCAAGGGGATACACAATAAATGGTAGTGTTAGATCTGTGTGTTAATGGAGACACGGAATGCAGGAGTTGATTTAACAAGTGTTTACTGAACAAAGTCTGGAGGTGAACTAACAACACGACGCTACACAGGCTTATATACCCGAGTGGTCACTACTGGTACTACAGTATACAGGGGCTTCAAAAATATAGTTCCTCTTAAAGGTACATACACTACAATTCCTCCCCTTTTAGATAAAGAGTACATAACATTTTAAGTAATCATTAAATAACATTTTTACAAGAACAAACTAAACAATAATGAGACTCCATGAATGAATAAAGCCATAAGGGAACAATTGAGGGTAAGGAAAGAGGCATACATTAAGTACATAGACAGCAGAGGAGTGTATGATAAGAGAGAATATGAAAAGATTGGGAGAGAATTCAAAAAAACAATTAGGGAGGCAACGAGGAACTATGAAATTAAATGATCAAGGAACATAAAACAAAATAGTAAAATATTTTATAGGCACATCATTTAAAAAAAAAGGAGGGTTGGGATGGGAACAGGGCCATTAAGGAATAGTCAGGATAATGCCACAGGTAAACGATAGAGAGATGGCAGAAATATTAAATAATTATTTTGCTTCATTATTTACGAGGAAGTGAGAACAGGTGGACATAACATTGGATGATGAGATTAGTAATAAGTGTATTTAAAATAGAGAGGGGAATATATTATAAATTAATCAAACTTGGGATAAAACCCCTGCTCCGGATGGATTACATCCAAGCATTTAAAAAGTATCCAGGGAAAAGATAGCAGAGGCATTACTACACGTTTAATAATTCATTAGAAAAAGGCGTGGTGCCAGAGGACTGGCAGATAGCTAACGTGATGCCTATATTTAAGAAGGGAGATAGAACATGTCCAGAGAATTATAGACCAGTCAACTTAACATCGGTGGTAGAAAAAATAATGGAATCCCTATTAAAGGAGAAAATAGAAGAACATCTCGAAACCAAAAATATAATAATGAATAGTCAGCATGGATTTCAAAAGAGAAAGTCTTGCTTGACCAACCTTATTGAATTTTTTGAAGAGGTAACAGAGTAGACAATGTAATGCAGTAGATGTAATTTATCTGGATTTTCAAAGGGCCTTCGATAAGGTACCCCATAACACTTATGAACAAGGTCAGAGAATGCGGAGTCAGGGGACAAGTAGCAGAATGGATTGCTGGCTGGTTTCAGGACGGAAAGCAGAGAGTGGGAGTAAAGGGTAGCTATTCACAGTGGCAGAAGGTGGGTAGTGGTGTTCCACAAGGATCAGTGCTGGGACCACTGCTGTTCACAATTTACATTAATGATTTAGACTTTGGAATCAAAAACACAATTTCTAAATTTGCGGATGACACCAAATTGGGGGGGATAGTCAATATTGAGGAGGACTGCAACAAGTTACAGGAGGACATTAATAAACTTGCAGAATGGGCATATAATAGGCAAATGAAGTTCAACACAGATAAATGTGAGATAACATTTTGGTAGGAAGAATAGGGAGGTCACTTATCACCTTGGAGGGTGCGAGTCTAGGTGGGGTAGAGGAACAAAAGGATCTTGGAATACAAATACACAAATCACTAAAAATTGTGACACAGGTTAGCAAGGCCATTAAAAAAAAGCAAACCAAGCAGTAGTGTTTATTTCTAGAGGTATAGAATTGAAAAGTAGGGAAATTATGCTAAACCTGTATCGAACCTCGGTTAGAACACACTTCGAGTACTGCATCCAGTTCTGGTCGCCATATTATTAAAAGGATATAGAGGCACTGGAGAGAGTGCAGAGAAGATTTACAAGAATGATACCAGAAATGTGAGGGTATACATATCAGGAAAGGATGAACAGACTGGGTCTCTTTTCTCTTGAAAAAAGAAGGCTGAGGGGTGACCTAATAGAGGTCTTTAAAATTGTGAAAAGTTTTGATAAGAGTGGATACAGAGAGAATGTTTCCACTTGTGGGGAAGATCATAACTAGAGGCCATCAATATAAGATAGTCACCAAGAAATCCAATAGGGAATTCAGAAGAAACTTCTTTACCCAAAGAGTGGTGAGAATGTGGAACTCGCTACCACAGGGAGTGGTTGAAGCGAATAGTATAGATGCATTTAAGGGGAGGCTGGACAAGCATATGAGGAAAAAAGGGAATAGAGGGTTATGCTGATAGATTTAGATGAGGAAAGGCGGGAGGAGGCTCGTGAGGAGCATAAATGCCGGCATGGACTGGTTGGGCCAAATGGCCTGTTTCTGTGCCGTATATCCTATGTATGTAAGATCAAAACCTCTGCCCCCATTTTTTCAGAGAGCAGTTGTTAACAATTCTGCTACTCCCATTTACACCTCCTCTAGCGCCATCTTTTGTTTCTTTACTTGTCCCATTACCATCTCCTTTTGCCTTGTACCATCATCCCTTTTGTCATTGAATCTCTCTTGCCTTCCACCCTATCACAGACCTTCTCTTTTGTTCTTTCCTCCCCTCCCCCTTTCCCTGCCTCTGTACTTGCTTAAAACCTGTTAGATCTCTTAACTTTTCCCAGTTCTGACACAAAGTCCTCGATCTGAAACGTTAACTGTTTCTCTTTCCACAGATGCTGTCTGACTTGCTGAGCATTTCCAACGTTTTCTGTTTTTACTTCTGCTGTAATGTTTTTCTCTCAAGTTTCTTATTTCTCTCTCCTAATTTAATTAGCTTACATCTTTTAGATTTCCTTTTACCTGTAGCGCCTAATGCACAATTTCTGACCCTTGCTCTACTCGCTTCCTTTTTGTTTGTATTGGAATTATTATATATACTATCTTTTCCACCTGAGCCCTCCCACCCCCTCCTGCTCATTTACTAGTTTAACGTCCTCGTGGCTGCCCTATTTATCCTTTCCGCTAGGATGCTGGTCCCAACCCGGTTCAAATGGAGCCCATCCCAGTGGAACAGCTCCTTCCTGTCTCAGTACTAGTGTCAGTGTCCCATGAAATGGAGCCCCACTTTCCCACGCCACTTCTGCCACATGTTCACCTCCCTAATCTGCTTATCCCGATGCCAATTTGCACGTGGCTCGGTTAATAATCCAGAGATTATAACCCTTGAGGTCCTGTTAATTTAGCTCCTAGTACTCTCTGAACAGGACCTCTTGCTTACTGTTTCCTACATTGTTGGTCCTAACATGGACCACAACGACTGGATTCTCCCCCTCTCCAATATCCTTTCAAGCCAGTTTGAGATGTCCCTCACCCTGCACCAGGAAGGCAACATAACATGTGAGACTTTTGATCCTGCTTACAAAGGATGCTCTCTGTATGTAAATAGGAAGAGATTAGTGAAAGTAAATGTGGGCCCATTAGAGGCAGAGAAAGGAGAAATTATAATGGACAATAAGGAAATGACAGACATTAAACAAATACTTTGTATCTGTCTTCACGGTAGAAGACAAAAATTATTCTGGAAATAATGGGTAACCAAGGGTCTAGAGAGAATGCGGAAGTTAAAGAAATCAGTATAAGTAAAGACATAGTTCTGGAGAAATTAATGGGACTAAGTGGTGACAAATCCCCTGGACCTGACGACCTACATCCTAGGGTTTTAAAAGAGGTAGTGGTAGAGATAGTGGATGCACTGGTATTAATCTTCCAGAACTCCCTAGAGTCTAGAACAGTCCCCAAGGATTGGAAGGTAGCAAACATAACCCCGCTATTTAAGAAAGGAGGAAGAGAAAAAACGGGGAACTATAGGCCAGTTAGCCTGACATCAGTAGTAGGAAAAATGCTAGAATCTATTATTAGGAATGTGGTAACAGGGCACTTAGAATATCATATCTTCTTCTTGGGCAGTCCCTCGGAACCGAGGATGACTAGCTTCCACACTAAAAAATAAGTTCTCAGGTGACTGAGTCCAATGTGGGGCCTACAGTCTCTGTCACAGGTGGGGCAGACAGTGGTTGAAGGGGTGGGTGGGTGGGGTGTTTGGGTTGACGTGCGCTCCTTCCGCTGTTTGCGCTTGGCTTCCGCTTGCTCCCGGCAAAGAGACTCGAGGTGTTTGGCGCCTTCCTGGATGCTTCTCCTCCACTTTGTACGGTGTTGGGCCAGGGATTCCCAGGTGTCGGTGGAGATGTTGCACTTTTTCAAGGAGGCTTTGAGGGTGTCCTTGAAGCGCTTCCTCTGCCCACCTGGGGCTCTCTTGCCATGCCGGAACTCCGAGTAGAGTGCTTGTTTTGGGAGTCTCGTATCGGGCATGCGGACAATGTGGCCCGTCCATCGGAGCTGATCGAGCGTGGTCAGAGCTTCGATGCTGGGGATGTTGGCCTGAGCGAGAACACTGACGTTGGTGCGCATATCCTGCCAATGGATGTGCAGGATCTTGCAGAGGCAGCATTGGTGGTACCTCTCCAGTGCTTTGAGGTGCCTGCTGCACATGGTCCATGTCTCTGAAGCATACAGCAGGGCAGGTATCACTACTGTTTTGTAGACCATGAGCTTGGTGCTGGGTTTGAGGTCCTGGTCTTCAAACACACACTTCCTCAGGCAACCGAAAGCTGCACTGGCACACTGAAGGTGGTGTTGGACTTCATCATCGAGTCTGCCCTTGTTGACGGTAGGCTCCCGAGGTATGGAAAGTGGTCCACGTTGTCCAAGGCCTTGTCATGGATTTTGATAATCGGGGAGCAGTACTGTGTGGCGGGGGCAGGTTGGTAGAGGACCTTTGTCTTACAGATGTTTAGTGTGAGGCCCATGCTCTCGTACGCTTCAGTGAAGGTGTTGACAGCGGTTTGGTGTTCGGCCTCCGTGTGCGCAGACGCAAGCGCCGTCTGCATACTGTAATTCGATGGCAGCGGATGGGACGACCTTGGATCTGGATTGGAGGTGACGGAGGTTGAACAGTTTCCCGTTTGTTCTGTAGATTAGGTCCACTCCAGCGGGGGGTTTACCGAGGGTGAGATGGAGCATTGCAACCAGGAAGATCGAGAAGAGCGTTGACACAGCCTTGCTTGACCCCGGTCTGTACGTGAATTGGGTCTGTGATGGATCCGTTGGTCAGGATCACGGCTTGCATGTCGTTGTGAAGCAGGCGGAGGTGACAAACTTTTGAGGGCAGCCGAATTTGAGGAGTACACTCCATAATCCCTCACGGTTGACGGTGTTGAAGGCCTTTGTGAGGTCAAAGAAGGCCATGTACAGTGGTTGGTGCTGTTCCCTGCATTTCTCTTGTAGCTGACACGCGGTGAAAATCATGTCCATTGTGCCCCTTAGTGGGCGGAATCCGCATTGCGACTCTGGGAGGAGCTCTTCAGCCACTGGGAGAAGGCGATTGAGGAGGATTCTTGCGATGACATTCCCTGTGGCAGACAGCAGGGAGACTCCTCTAATTACTGCAATCGGACTTGTCACCTTTCTGGAAGATGGTCACGATTACGGCGTCTGAGATCCCCTGGCATGCTCTCCTCCTTCCAAATAAGAAAAAAAAGTTAATGTATTCGTGCCAATAGTGCTTCTCCGCCATGTTTTAGTGCCTTGGTTGGGATTCCATCTGCTCCTGAGGACTTGTTGTTCTTCAGTTGTCGGCTGGCCTTTTCAACCTCATGCTGGGCTGGGGTTGTGCTGAGGTGGTGGCGGGTAGCATGCTGCGGGATGGAGTTGAGGACACTCGCGTCTAAGACAAAGTCTTGGTTAAGGAGATCTTTGAAGTGCTCCTTCCAGCGGGCACTGACTGCCTCTCTGTCCTTGATGAGTACCTCTCCGTTCTTGGCCTGCAGTGGGGTAGGACCTTGGGTGCTTGGGCCACAGGCAGTCTTGACTGCGCTAAAGAATCCACGCACGTCGTGGTTGTCGACTAGCTGCTGGATCTCCTGCACTTTCTTCACCCACCATCTGCTCTTTAGGTCGTGAGTTTTTTGTTGGACCTCAGCCTTCAGATGTCTGTAGAGCTGCTTTCTTGCTCTCGAGTTCTGTTGCTGTTTCCAGATCAGGAATGCCTTGCACTTTCGGCTTATTAGCTCCTGGATTTCCTGGTCGTTCTCATCGATCCACTCTTGGTGTTTCCTGGTCGAGTGACTGAGCATCTCTTCACAGGTGCTGATTATGGAGGCCTTGAGTGCAGACCAGGCGCTGTGGACAGTCTGTCTCTGAATCACTGGGAATTGTCAGGTTGTTTGTGAGGCACAGGCTGAATAGGGCTTTCTTAGCTGGGTCTTTGAGTGGTCCAGCGTTGATTTTCCTGCGGCATTGTTTCTGTTGCCGCCGCTGTTTTTGGGGCTACATTGATGGAGATGACAGAGCAGATTAGGCAGTGGTCTGTCCAGCAGTCGTCAGCTCCTGTCATGGCTCGGGTGATGCGGACATCCTTGCGGTCCCTTGCTCGGACGATGACTTAGTCCAGCAGATGCCAGTGCTTGGAGCGAGGGTGTTGCCATGAAGCCTTGTAATTGTCTCTCTGACGGAACAAGGTGTTGGCTATGACGAGGCCATGTTCTAAGCATTTCATCAGGAGGAGGGTACCGTTGGAATTGGCTTTCCCTACCCCCTCTCTACCGATCACACCTCCACAGAGGTCTGTGTCCTTTCCAACTCTGGCGTTGAAGTCGCCAAGGAGGATCAGCTTGTTGCCCGTTGGGACTCGGGACAGGGATTGTTCGAGGCTGGAGTAGAATTCCTCTTTGATTTTGTCTGTGGCTTCCAGTCCACAAGGGGAGTCTTTGAGATGTTCAACTAACTCCTTTTTTTATGGCGAAGCCCACCCCATGGAGGCGGTGTTCTTCTTCAGGTTTGCCTTTCCAGAAGAAGGTGTAACCACCGCCTTGCTCCTTGAGCTGGCCTTCCCCTGCCCGCAGGGTCTCACTTAGGACGGCGATGTCTATGTCAATGTCCGAGCTCCCGGGCAATGATAGCAGTATGGCGTTGCGGTCTGTCACTGTTGGGGTTGTCCATGAGGGTCCTGATGTTCCAGGTCCCGAACTTCATTTTAAAGGGTGGAAGATGCCTGTGCGTGAATTCTTTTAACGTGGGGTGGCCGTTGCACCCCAGCTACCACACGGGCTTGACAGAGCAAGACAGGTCTTGGTCCAATGGCAAGGGGATCCAAGACGATTGGAGACCAGGCTCTGCTACATCAGCCTAGCACACACACACACACAAACATACTCCTACTGTCCTCCTCCCTCCTTCCCGCAGGTCCTCTCTGGGTTTCGTAGGCTGCAGTGTGGTCCTCCCGACCTCGCTGTTGGGCCCGTCCTCACCCCTGGGCCTAAATATCATATGATTAGGCAGAGTCAACATGGTTTTATGAAAGAGAAATAGTGTTTCACAAATCCTAGTTTTTTGAAGATGTAACTAGTAGGATGGATAAGCGGCAGCCAGTGGATGTAGTGTATTTAGATTTTCAAAAAGCATTCGATAAAGTGCCACACGAGGCTATTGCACACAATTAGGATTCATGGTATTGGGGGTAATATACTAGCATGGATTGAGGATTGGTTAATGGACAGAAGACAGAGTAGGAATGAACAGGACTTTTTCAGGTTGGCAGGCTGTAACTAGCGGGGTACCGCAAGGATCAGTGCTTGGGCCTCAACTATTTATAATCTGTATTAATGACTAAGATGAAGGGACGGAGTGTAACGTATCCAAGTTTGCTGATACAAAGTAATCTGTGAGGAGGATGTAATCTGTGAGGAGGACATAAAGAGGCTACAGAGGTGTAGAAAGGTTGAATGAGTTGGCAAGAATATGGCAAATGGAATACAATGTGGGGAAGTGTGAAGTTAGCCACTTTGGTAGGAAAAACAAAAAAGCAGAATATAATTTGAATGGTGAGAGACTGGGAAACGTTTGCACTCAGGGACCTGGGTGTCCTTGTACATGAATCACAAAATTAACATGCAGGTACAGCAAGCAATTAGGAAAGCAAATGGTATGTTTGCTTTTGTTACAAAGGGATTAGAGTATAAGAGTGAAGAAATCTTACTACAGTTATACAGGGCATTGGTGAGGCCACACCTGGAGTACTGTGTGCAGTTCTGGTCTCCTTACCTAAGGAAAGACATACAAGTAGAATGTCCCGAATCCTGCAACCTCGGGACCAAGGCCGAGCCGGTTTTCGGGTTTTTCCGGACTTCGGAACGTGTTTCTGATGTCCGGAAAAGCCCGAGCCCAGGTTGTGATATTTCCGGACTTCGGACATCAGAAACACGTGCCGAGTCCGGAAATGCCTGGGCCCAGGTTCCGGTTTTTGGTGTCTGGATTCCAGAACATTTTACGGATTCTGGACCCCTGCCACCAATCGTCCCGGATTCCGGAACTCCGGATTTGGGACGCTCAACCTGTACTTGCCTTCGAGGGAGTGCCGCGACGGTTCACTAGACTGGTTCCTGGGATGAGGGGATTGCCCTATGAGGAGAAATTGAGTAGACTAGGCCTATATTCCTTAGAGTTTAACAGAACGAGAGGTGATCTAATTGAAACATATATAATTTTTAAGGGGCTTGACAAGGTTAATGCTGGGAAAATGTTTCCCCTGGCTGGGGAATCTAGAACATGGGGTCACAGTTTCAGAATAAGGGGTAAGCCATTTAGGACTGAGATGAGGAGAAATTTCCTCACTCAAAGGGTTGTGAATCTTTGGAATTCTCTACCCCAGAGAGCAGTGGTAGCTCAGTCATTGAGTATATTCAAGATAGAGGGCAATACATTTTTGGGAATGAAGGGATATGGGGATAGTGCGGGAAGGTGGAGTGGAGATAGAAGATTAGCCATGATCTTGTTGAATGGCGGAGCAGGCTTGAAGGGCCACATGGCTTACTCCTGCTCCTATTTCTTAGGTTATGTTCTTCTCCGTCCCCCTAATTATAGAATCCCCTACAACTACCACATTACGCTTCCCTTCCTCCTCCCTTTGGACAGCCTCCTGCTCCAAGGTGCCATGATCAGAATTCTGGCTGTCCTTCGACATTCTTCATCCTTATCCTCACAGGTAGCAAGTACATTGTACCTGTTGGATAGGATCAGTTTCTGCGAATCCTGGTTCTCTATTTCACCTGGGTTTCCCTTGCTCTGTACACTATCGGTCACGCCAACCCCATTCTGATCCTGCACCTCTCTACGACGTCTGGAGCAAACCGCCCAGATACTCCTGCCGCCTTTGTGTCGGATTGTCTCCAGCTTTGACTCTGAGCCAGAAAGATTCAAGGCTATATCATACGCTCTCACTGTGCGCAAACACAATTTCCCACACAGTGCAGGCCAGACACCCAACCTGCTTTGCCATATCTTAGTCTAGATTTATTCATAGATAACATTTATTGATATTCTTTATAGCTTGAAGGCTGTTTAGCTAACGCCAAAACACAAACCAGTAAATAAAA
Organism: Somniosus microcephalus; assembly: GCF_052327205.1. Taxonomy (NCBI): domain Eukaryota; kingdom Metazoa; phylum Chordata; class Chondrichthyes; order Squaliformes; family Somniosidae; genus Somniosus; species Somniosus microcephalus. The sequence continues at coordinate 202,666,883 of NC_140989.1, forward strand.
AACACTAACCAGTAAACTTAATGCTCATCAGTAACTTGCTGCTCCACCCTCTGTGCCGACTATAACGTCACTTTTTGAGTTTTGCGTTTTTCCCTCTGTTTTTCTGGTGTCTGCCACTTTCCTTCTCCCGATACGCTCTGCTGCTACCGGCTCTCGCTCTGTTTAAATCTGCTGCTCCTCTCCTGATAGGCTCTGCTGCTGCTGGCTCTTGCATGCTGTTTAATTTGCTGCTCTCCCTACTGCCTCAAGCTTACACAAACCTTTACAAGTGCTAAAGGGAAAAAGAAACCCCTTCCTGCTCACTACACGATGCACTCAGTTAACGTTGCAATCTGTGGTTATACTCTGTATCTAAGCCGTGCTGTACCTGCCCTGGGAGTGTTTGATGGGACAGTGTAGAGGGAGCTTTACTCTGTATACGATTGGCATTCCACTTTCTCACTCCCCCTTTCCCTCTCTTCCCCCTCCCCCATCGGGCCCCCACCCCTTTCCCTCTTCTCTCCCCCCCCCCCACCCCACCCCACCCCTTTCCCTCTCCAAGTGCGCTATTCACCTGAGAAGAGGAAACCCCTCTTTTTCTCGGTCTGGAAAGCAGGAGCCTGAGGACTGTGCCGATTAAGATGAGTAGGGAACACACTGACGTAGTGTTGCAGTGGAAAAGCAGGGGAAGTGGAGATTGGGAGGAAGTGATTGCAAGGGATGCTTTCTTTTCTCTAGGTTGTTAAATCTCAAGAGTTTAATAACCTTGCTTGTATAACAATTAAAAGAGTACGCAGGAGACAGAGTTCAGTTAACAGCCATCTTTCCAAAGAATCTTCTCAACTAAATGCACTCTATTTCCCAAAGTGCATTGCACATCACAACTACGGTAAGCTATGTGGGACAATTCAAATACAGCATTCAAAATACACAACATCTGCTCCCCTCTTACATTAGATGTCCCAATAGAACCACAAAATTTTTAAAACACAATAACCTGGGAGTGAGGTAGACTTCCTCCAACCATGGCTATACCCATGGGGATTATTCTGCCCCAGATAAAGGGTAAGCCTCTGAACTATAAGTTCAAATGTATAGGGGCCCGCCGCTCTCTGGTAGGATACCGGCGGTCAACCTGGCTCTCCAGTTCATTGTCTCTCACAGGTGACGTCACCACAGGTGTAGGTGGCTGGGGTGCCTGTATACAGGTCTCCCTTGCTGATGAGATAGGGGCTGAAGCGGCTGCTTCCTCAGCAGGTGAGCCTCTCGGTGTAGAAGGCGGATGACCCACAGCATCACCCAGTGGCAGATAAACTGCTGTTGGTGGTTCAGTGGGTGTTGCTGCACTTCGTAGAAGCTGATCGGTGTGTCTCTTCCAGACAATATCTTCGGGTGTCTGTACAGTGTAGGATACTGGACCAGTCTGTGCAATGACAGTAGCAGGAACCCACTTAGGTCCACCACTGTAGTTCCGTGCCAACACGTTCACCTGGACTGAAGACTCTGTCTTTGGAGCATTGTTCACGTCGCTTGATCTGCTTGTCCTGCTGATACTGTACCATGTCTTTCACCTTTGGCGGTTTCAGCAGGTCGAAGTTGGTTCATAGCTCTCTTTTGAGCAGTAGAGTGGCAGGTGATGCTTTTGTGGTCGCATGTGGTGTATTCCTGTAACTCAACAGGAAACTATTCAGGCGCTGATGAAGCGTTCCCTGGCCTTGCGACGCCTTTAGAGAGTGTTTCATGGTCTGAACAAACCTCTCAGTTAGACCATTGGTCGCAGGGTGGTATGGTGCAGCCCTGATATGTTGTACGCCATTCACCTGCAGGAATGTAGCCATTTCTTGTGACACCCACTGTGGACCGTTGTCTGAGACAAGTTGCATTGGCGATCCAAATCGGCTGAACACCTCCCCATACTTCTCGATGGTCTTCTCAGCGGTGGTGGACCTCATTATAACAACCTCTGGCCACTTACTGTGTGCGTCAACAGCCACCAGGAACATTCTCTCCTCGAATGGACCTGCAAAGTCTACATGAATGCGGTGCTATGCTTCCTCCGGAATGTCCCAGGGGTGAAGAGGTGCAAGCTGTGGCACATTACGAACTCTCTGACATGAGGAACAGGTTTTAGCTTTGTCCTCAATCTGTCCATCCATACCCGGCCACCAGAAGTAGCTCCTCGCTATTTCTTTCATACGAACCAGTCCGGAGTGTAGTTGCTGTAACACTGGTTTCCGTAGCGATGGTGGAATAACCACTCTCCTCCCCCACAGCAAACATCCAGACTGCACCGACAGTTCGTTTCTCTTTGAGATATGGTTTCAGGTTTGGGTCATCACTGTCAAGCTTGCCCCTGACGATAATGTCCAGCACTGCAGACAACACTGGTTCATTTCTGGTGTTTCGTCGGACCTGTGCCGAAGTAACAGGCGCGTTCTCCACCTGCCTAAAATAGCAGATGTCCATGTTATGCGTCATAGGCTTGGTGACAGGCAGCGGCAACCTGGAAAGACCGTCGGCATTGCCGTGCAGGTCAGACTTACGATATCTAATGTCAAACGTGTGTGCAGACAACAGCAGCGCCCACCTTTGCATTCTGCTCGCAGCAAGTGACGGAATCCCTGTATGTGGCCCGAAGATGGTCGTGAGAGGGCGGTGATCTGTTAGTAGGGTGAACTGTCTCAAGTACAAATATTGGTGAAACTTGCGAACACCAAAAACGATGCTCAGTGCTTCTCGTTCTATTTGGGCGTAGTTAGTTTCCGCTCTGTTCAAAGTCCTAAATGCGAATGCTATCGGCTTCTCTTCTCCGTTTGGCATGATATGAGAAACGACCACTCCCACACCATATGACGATGCATCGCAAGCTAACTTGGTAATGAAGGGTTAAAATGCGTCAAAGCCTCTGACTTCAGGAGCGTGTCCTTTGCTGTCATGAACACCTCCTGGCACTTGTTAGTCCATTCCCACTTCTTGTCTTTACATAGCAACCAATGCAGCGGCCTCAGCATCGAGGCTAGGTTCGGTATGAACCGTCCATAGTAGTTCAGTAACCCTAGAAAAGAACGCAGCTGGCTGATATTTTCAGGTGCTGGGGCATCCACGATTGCCTTGGCCTTGGACGGTGCCTTGTGAAGGCCTGTGGCATCGATCACATGACCGAGGTACTCAACTGATGCCTGAAAAAAATCGCATTTATCCCTGCGAACTCTGAGTCCGTAATCCCTCAGTCTCTGTAGCGTTGCGTCCAAGTTACGCAGATGGTCTTGGTCATCACACTCAGTAACTAAGATATCATCTAAGTAGCACTGGACTCCAGGAAATCCACTAAGGATCTGGTCCACAGCACGTTGGAAAAGCGCTGGAGCTGATGTAATTCCGAAAGGAAGTCGACGATACCTAAATAGGCCCTTGTGCGTCACAATAGTCAGCATTTCTCGTGACTGTTCATCCACATGCATTTGCAGGTAGGCTTGACAGAGGTCGATTTTGCTAAACTTCTGGCCCCCAGCAAGTCCCGCAAACAAATCATCAATATGGGGGAGCGGATATTGCTCCACTGACGATACAGAGTTAACAGTTACTTTAAAATCTCCACATATCCTAACTCCACCCCCTTTCTTGAGCACTGGTACGATGGGCGTTGCCCATTCACTCACGCTGACTGGTTCTAGTACTCCGCTTTCAACTAGGCCTTCTAAGTCAGCCTCGACTTTTGGTCTGATGGCATAAGGTACAGGTCGTGCTTTCATGAACTTGGGTTTGCTATGCTGCTTAATACGAAGCTTCACAGTAATATCTTTCATGCTACCCAGTTCTCCATTAAAGACTTCTGCATGTTTCTTTAAGATGGCGGGTAAGTCTGGATCATTGTGTGACATCATGTAGACTGATAACCAGTCTAATTTTATTCTCTCCATCCACGAGCGTCCCAGCAGGGAGGGGTAGTCTCCTTTAACTACGTAGAGTGGTAACTTCCTAGTTTGTCCATTCAACTGAACTGTGACCTCAGTGATACCTCTCACGGTTATTCTTTCACCGGTATATGTCTTTAACGCTATGTTAGCTGGCTGAAGTGGAAGGTGCTTTAATGTCTTTTTGTAGACTGTCTCTGACAGAAGAGATACTGCTGCCCCGGTATCAATCTGCATTCGCACAGGCTGCCCCTCTAGCAAGGGTGAGACCCAGTAGCCATGCGAATCCCCAGCTACAGTCAGCACGTTCAGTAATAGTTCCTCCTCTGGAGTGTCACTTGCCTCTGTTTTGTCCTGTTCTACAGAGCGGACATGCTTCTTTGTCTTTTGTCTGAATGTTTCTTTCCTTCCTTCCGTCTTTGACGTTTTCTCTGTGTCCTTTTTATTTCTGCAGGCGCGCGAATATGTCCCTTTTTACCACAGCTGAAGCAATCCATGTCCACACACCAGCATGCAGACGCAAGATGCCCCGTTTTGCCACAACGGAAGCATGGCCCTTGGCTCTCTCTTCTTACTTTGTGCACTTTTTCTGTTGCACCCAACTGTTGAGCTTCCTTAGCTGCCAATTCCATGGAAATACTGATTTCAATGGCCTTTTGTAGAGTCAGATTACTCTCCGTTAATCGTCTCTTCTGTATGGCTTCAGTTCTCATACCACACACTAGCCTGTCTCTTATAGTATCATTTAGCACGTCATTAAACTCACAGTGCTCTGATAGTCTTTTTAGTGCAGCTACAAACATGGTCACTGTTTCTCCTTCTTCCTGGTTATGCCTGTGGAACCTAAACCTCTCAGCTATGACTAGGGGTTTGGGTGAAAAATGCCCTTTAAGTATCTCCACAATTTCGCTATATTGTTTAATCCCTGGTTTATCTGGATGCACTAAAGTATGCAAAAGATTGAAAGTCTTTGGTCCCATCACACTTAACAATGTAGGTACTACTTTGTTCCCTCCAATGTCATTTGCTTGTCTGAAGTATTCAAATCGTTCTGTGTATGAGCTCAACATTCTCATCAAACGGTCCAATGTTACTGATAATTCCAGCCATTTTCCTTCTCTCAGGCTCCCAATTATAATTCACTAAGGATCCTTCCAATGTTGAACTCAACTAAAATCACTATCAGTTATTTAGTTCAGACGTCCTCGAGGCCACTTTTGTTAAATCTCAAGAGTTTAATAACCTTGCTTGTATAACAATTAAAAGAGTACGCAGGAGACAGAGTTCAGTTAACAGCCATCTTTCCAAAGAATCTTCTCAACTAAATGCACTCTATTTCCCATAGTGCATTGCACATCACAACTACGGTAAGCTATGTGGGACAATTCAAATACAACATAGGTGTACTTGTACGTAGGTGTACAGGGAAAAGTATGGAGCACAGGATTCCTGAGCGGGGTGTGGATGTTTTGTGTCCATCCCCCTGTGTTATATTGGTGAAGGCTGTAAAACACCATGAAGTCGCTCACAAATTGTAAGGTGAAGTTAAAGCAGGTAATTTTGTTTGTGAAAGTCTAGCTGCAGCTTGGGTAATAATTTTCTGTTCTCTTGTAGTTAACGAACTAATCCTGAAACAGAAGCAAAGATCTGAAGAGAAGCGACTAAAACTCGAACACCCAGTAAGTACCGATGAACATTACACAAATTGCTTGAGATGTGCTGAGTGAGCCGCACTGTGTGCGCTGCCGGGGAAAGCCACCGTTAGGGCTTCGATAAGGAGTCTCATGACAAAGGCCAGTGCGGGTGGGGTCAGGTAGCAGAATGGATTGAAACATGGCTACCAAACAAAAACCAGAGGGTGGGAGTTAAGGGAAGTTATCGGGCAGTCAGGAATTGGGAATTAGTCCCACAGGGATCCGTGCTGTGAGCATTGCTGTTCAACAGGAATCCGTGCTGGGGCTGGTGATCTGCGCCAGGGCCACCGGCGATCTGCACCTTCAGTGGGGTGGGGTGGGGTGGGGAAAATCTTTGGACTTGGGAATTGGAGGTATGGTATTAATTTGGGGGGCACAGATAATGGGGAGGACTGCATCAAAATACAGGAAGACATAAACAGGCTTGTGGTGGTTGGAGGGCATGCTGTTCCTCTGACGTTGCTGTTTTTGTCCTTGGTGGCAGAGTTACTGGCTTGGAGATGCTGCTGATGTGAGCTTGTTGCGTTATTGTGGTAAACCACTGTTATACCTGTCTGTAAGTGTATGTGTATTCCACTAGGTACAGGTCTGGACATGCCTCTGCTGACTCCTCCCACTATTCCAGGTATATAAGTGACTACCTCCCAGTCCCTTAGTATTCTGGACGGGTCGACCACTCGAGACAAGACCTTCATTCTTTAGTTAATAAAAGCCTGGTTGTTACTCGCTTAACCTCAGTCTTTTGAGTAATTGATGGCGCATCAATTTTATTAACTAAATTTTTTATAATAGAGAAGATCCTCACACCAGCATGCCTGGACCTGGACAGTCGGGAAGCGGACGCTTCCACCAAGTTTGCTCACTGGCTCATGTGCTTCGAGACATTCCTGACTGCCTCCACTGCGGTCGTAACGGATGCGAACAAACTGCCTGTCCTGATCTCCAAGGTGAACCACCAAGTGTACTCAGTCATCCGGGATGCGACCTCGTACACAGCCGCCCTCCAGCTCCTCAAGACCAAGTACACGCGCCCTGTGAACGAAGTATACGCCAGGCACCTACTGGGGAGTCGCAAGCAACAACCTGGGGAATCGACTGAGGAATACCTCCAAGCTCTGTCCGTGCTTGGCCGGGCCTGTGGGTGTAAGGCGGTAACGCCCACTACGTACACGGAGGAACTGATCCGGGATGCCTTCGTAGCGGCCACAGGTCCAACTACACCCGACAGCGACTGCTGGAGCAGAGTGACCTCACCCTCGACAAAGCCTCCGAAATTGCACTAACGCTGGACGCAGCCTACCGGGGCATGGATGCCGCCTACTCTGCACCGTGGACGCCGCGGGGAACGACAACCTGGGACACGGTAGGACAGCCCCATAGCACCGTGCCACCCCAGCCACAGCCCAACGACGGCCCAACTACCGCAGCAGTGTCCCAAAGCCAGACAGCAGTATCCCAAGGCCAGAAATGCTACTTCTGTGGCCAGGCCAAACACCCCAGAGCGCGCTGCCCGGCGAAGAATGCGACCTGCTCGGGCTGCGGGAAGAAGGGACACTACGCCAGCGTCTGCAAGGCCAAAGCCACCCCGAACGCCAGCAGCGCCGCGTGTGGGCCGTGCGAGCCGCCATCTTGGGCCCCCAACAGCGCCGCGTGCGGGCCGCCATCTTGGGCCTCCCCAGCCATGTGCGAACCACCGCAGCAGCAGCCATCTTGGACGACTCCAGCCACATGGGAATCATGGACGCCGCCATCTTGGACACCAGCCGGGACGCAGCAGGCCGCCAACCCCCCCCCATCTGATACCCGCAGCGACACACCGACCCCTACGCTGGCCTCTGTTACGCTGGACCAAACGAGACCGCACCAACTAGCTCGGTCCAAAATGGACGCTAAGGTAAACGGCCATGCAATAAACTGCCTTTTTGCCTCCGGGAGCACAGAGAGCTTCATCCACCCCGACACGGTGCGGCGTTGCTCTCTCCCAGTCCTGCCTGCGCACCAGTGGATTTCTATGGTCTCCGAGTCATTCTTTAGTTAATAAAAGCCTGGTTGTTACTCGCTTAACCTCAGTCTTTTGAGTAATTGATGGCGCATCAGTTATAGTAGTGCATCTTGTAGAAAACACGTACTGCAAGCACAGTGTGTTGATTGTGTAGCGGGTGAAAAGCGAGTCCAGCGATGGTGTACTGATCAAGTGGGCTGTTTGATCCTGGTTGAGGTTGAGCTTTCTTGAGTTGTTGCAGCTGTAACCATCCAGGTGATTGGTGAGTATGCCACTACACTCCTAACTTGAGATTTGTGGAGCGGTCAGGAGGTGAGCCACTTGTCCGAGTACCAAGCCTCTGCTCAGCTCTTGTCACTGTGGTGCTGATATGGCAGGTCCAGTTACTTTCTGGTCAATGGTGACCTCCAAGAGGTTGATGGTTGGGGACTCGACGAATGTGCAGTTGAAAGGTGCGGATGTGGGAGGACCACCTGCCATTGTTGGGGATTGTCTGTGTCAGTGTAATGAAATCTGTTTGTCTTGATCCTGTATTTGTTTTGCACTCATGTATATTACCCTCCCCCACTGTGTATAGTTTCACTTCCTCTTTCCCGACTAACCTGGGAGGTTCCAGGTCTTGGCTCCGCCCCTGACTTCTCTTACATAAAGATCCCAGGATCTGTATGACTCATTCCTGTGAACCAGTCGGCGTGTTGAGATGTTAGCTCTGATCTTAGTGATTAAAAGCCAACTTGTTTAAGTCTATAACTTCTAGTTTTGTGGTTATTGAAGGCCCATCAATCAGGTATTTATTTGGTGTGAATACTGCCTGCCACTTGTCCGCCCAAGCCTGCTAAGTCCATGTTGTGCTGCAGGATGACATGGGCAGCTTCCTTTTTACATAAGAACATAAGCAGAAGTAGGCCAATCGGCCCCTCGAGCCTGCTCCGCCATTCAATAAGATCATGGCTGATCCAATCTTTGCCTCAACACCACTTTCCCGCTCTCTCCCCATGCCCCTTGACTCCCTTGTAGTTCACATGTCTGTCTATCTCCGCCTTGAGTATATTCAATGACTCCGCCTCCACAGCTCTCTGGGGTAGAGAATTCCAGAGATCCACGGCCCTCTGAGAGAAGAAATTCCTCCTCATCTCCTTCTTAAATGGGCGACCCCTTACTCTGAAACTATGCCCCCTAGTTCTGGGAAACATCCTCTCCGCATCCACTCTGTCAATCCCCCTCACAATCTTATGTTTCAATAAGATCACCTCTCATTCTTCTAAACTCCAAGGAGTATAGGCTCAACCGTTCGTCATATGTCAACCCCTTCATCCCAGGAATCAACCTAGTGAACCTTCTCTGCATTGCCTCTAATGCAAGTATATCCTTCCTTAAATATGGAGACCAAAACGTGACGCAGTACTCCAGGTGTGGTCTCACCAGTGCCCTGTAAAGTTGCATCAAAACTTCCCTACTTTTATACTCCATTCCCCTTGCAATAAAGGCCAACATTCCATTAGCCTTCCTAATTACTTGCTGTACCTGCATGCTAACTTTTTGTGTTTCATGTACTCGGACCCCCAGATCCCTTTGTACCGCAGCATTTGTCGTCTCACTCCATTTAAATAATCATTTGCTTTTTCATTCTTCTTTCCAAAGTGGGTAACGTCACATTTTCCCACATTATACTCCATCTGCCAAATTTTTGCCCACTCACTTAACCTATCTATACCCCTTTGCAGACTCTTTGTGTCCTCGCACCTATCTTTGTATCATCAGCAAATTTGGTGACAGTACACTTGGTCCCTTCATCCAAGTCATTAATATAGATTGTAAATAGTTGAGGCCCCAGCACTGATCTCTGTGGCACCCCACTAGTTACTGATTGCCAACCGGAAAATGACCCATTTATCTCTGTTTTCTGTTAGTCAGCCAATCCTCTATCCATGCCAATATATTACCCCCAACCCCGTGCGCTCTTATCTTGTGCAGTAACCATTTATGTGGCACCTTATCGAATGTCTTCTGGAAATCCAAATACACTACATCTACTGGTTCCCCTTTATCCACCCTGTTTGTTGCATCCCCAAAGAACTCTAGCAAATTTGTCTCTCTCAATTTCCCTTTCATAAAACCATGTTGACTCTGCTTGATTGTCTTATGATTTTCTAAATGTCCTGCTATTACCTTCTTAATAATGGATTCCAGCATTTTCCCAATGACAAATGTTAGGCCAACTATCTGTCTCCCTCCTTTCTTGAATAGTGGCGTTACATTTGCAGTTTTCCAATCGCTGGGACCTCTCCAGAATCCAGGGAATTCTGGTAGATTACAACCAATGCATCCATTATTTCTGCAGATACTTCTTTTAAGACCCTAGGATGCAGGCATCAGGTCCAGGGGACTTGTCGGCCTTTAGCCCCATTAGTTTGCCTAGTACTTTTTCTCCAGTGATAGAGATTGTTTTAAGTTCCTCCCTCCCTATAGCCCCTTGATTATTCTCATTGGGATGTTTTTAGTGTCTGCTAGCATGAAGACCGATCCAAAATTATTGTTGAGTCTTTGCCATTTCTCTCTCTCCCATTATTAATTCCTCAGTCTCATCCTCTAAGGGACCAATGTTTACTTTAGCTACTCTCTTCCTTTTTATATACCTGTAGAAGCTTTCCTATCTGTTTTTATATTATTTGCTAGTTTACTCTCATACTCTATCTTCTCCCTCTTTATAATTTTTTTAGTCAACCTTCGCTGGTTTCTAAAAATTTCCCAATCCGCTGGCCTTCCACTAATCTTCACAACATCGTATGTCTTCTTTCAATTTGATACCATCCTTAACTTCCTTAGTTAGCCATGGATTGTGCATCCTTCTCGTAGAGCCTTTCTTTCTCACTGGAATATACCTTTGCTGAGATTTATGAAATACAGGAAACTTTGATTTATCCGGAGGTTGTATGTCCAGAAACCTCGATCTAACGGCAGAAATCAGCAGCCGTTGAGGTTAGGTTTTTTTTCTTATAGCATTTTTTTTTTTTTTTTTTTTTTTTTTTTTTAACAGTCAGGCTCTGGAAAGTGTCTCTGCAGCTTAGCAACAGCTTCAGAGACGCTTCCAAGGTACGGGCCGAGTGTTTACAAGCTGTTGCTAAGCAACAGTGTTTGTTGTCGGATACGGAGATGAAAACCTCCGTATCCTTCAACATTAGCGCTGGTCTATCCGGAAGTTTTGATAGATCGGCAGCAGCTCGGTCCCGTCGGTGCCGGATATCGCAAAGTTTCCTGTAGCTCCTTAAATGTCTGCCACTGCTGATCTACCGTCTTGCACTTTAATCAATTTTCCCAGTCCACTTTAGCAAACTCTGTCCTCATACCCTTGTAATTGCCTTTATTTAAGTTTAGGACACTAGTTTCAGACCCAAGCTTCTCACCCACAAACTGAATTTGAAATTCTACCATGCTATGATCACTCTTTCCTAGGGGATCCTTTACTATGAGATCAATAATGAATCCTGTCTCATTATATATTACCAGGTCTAAAACAGCCTGCTCCCTGGTTGGTCCCTCAACGTATTGCTCGAAGAAACAATCCCGAATACACTCTATAAACTCGTCCTCAAGGCTATCTTTGCCAATTTGATTTGTCCAATCGAAATGATGATTAAAATTGCCCATAATTATTGCAGTACCTTAGTTACAAGCCCCCATTATTTTTTGGATAAGTAGTCTACACCAGCACTGAACAATGTCCCATTCCCCTCAATGTAATCTACACCAGCACTGAACAATGTCCCATTCCCCTCTCACTGTAATCTACACCAATACTGAAAAATGTCCCATTCTCCTCACTGTAATCTACACCAGTACTGAACAATGTCCCATTCCCCTCTCACTGTAATCTACACCAGTACTGAAAAATGTGCCATTCTCCTCACTGTAATCTACACCTGTACTGAACAATGTCCCATTCCCCTCTCACTGTAATCTACACCAGTACTGAACAATGTCCCATTCTCCTCTCACTGTAATCTACACCAGTACTGAACAGTGTCCCATTCCCCTCACTGTAATCTACACCAGTACTGAACAATGTCCCATTCTCCTCACTGTAATCTTAACCTGTACTGAACATTGTCCCATTCTCCTCTCACTGTAATCAACACCAGGTCTGAACAATGTCCCATTCCCCTCTCACTGTAATCTACACCAGTACTGAACAATGTCCCATTCCCCTCACTGTAATCTACACCAGTACTGAACAATGTCCCATTCCCCTCTCTGTAATCTACACCAGTACTGAACAATGTCCCATTCCCCTCACTGTAATCTACACCTGTACTGAAGAATGTCCCATTCCCCTCACTGTAATCTACACCAGTACATGAGCAATGTCCCATTCCCCTCACTGTAATCTACACCAGTATTGAACAATGTCCCATTCTCCTCTCACTGTAATCTACACCAGTACTGAACAATGTCCCATTCTCCTCTCACTGTAATCTAGACCAGTACTGAACAATGTCCCATTCTCCTCTCACTGTAATCTACACCAGTACTGAACAATGTCCCATTCCCCTCTCACTGTAATCTACACCAGAACTGAAGAATGTCCCATTCCCCTCACTGTAATCTACACCAGTACTGAACAATGTCCCATTCTCCTCACTGTAATCTACACGTGTACTGAACAATGTCCCATTCCCCTCACTGTAATCTACACCTGTACTGCACAGTGTCCCATTATCCTCTCAGTGTAATCCACACCGTACTGAGCAATGTCCCATTCCCCTCACTGTAATCTACACCAGTACTGAACAATGTCCCATTCCCCTCTCACTGTAATCTACACCAGTACTGAACAATGTCCCATTCTCCTCACTGTAATCTACATGTGTACTGAACAATGTCCCATTCCCCTCACTGTAATCTACACCAGTACTGAACAATGTCCCATTCCCCCCTCACTGTAATCTACACCTGTACTGAACAATGTCCCATTCCCCTCTCACTGTAATCTACACCAGTACTGAACAATGTCCCGTTCTCCTCACTGTAATCTACACCAGTACTGAACAATGTCCCATTCCCCTCACTGTAATTTACACCAGTACTGAACAATGTCCCATTCTCCTCACTGTAATCTACACCAGTACTGAACAATGTCCCATTCCCCTCTCACTGTAATCTACCCCAGTACTGAACATTGTCCCATTCTCCCCTCACTAATCTACACCAGTACTGAACAATGTCCCATTCCTCTCACTGTAATCTACACCAGTACTGAACAATGTCCCATTCTCCTCACTGTAATCTACACCAGTACTGAACAATGTCCCATTCTCCTCACTGTAATCGACACCAGCACTGAACAATGTCCCATTCCCCCCTCACTGTAATCTACACCTGTACTGAACAATGTCCCATTCCCCTCTCACTGTAATCTACACCAGTACTGAACAATGTCCCATTCTCCTCTCACTGTAATCTACACCAGTACTGAACAGTGTCCCATTCCCCTCACTGTAATCTACACCAGTACTGAACAATGTCCCATTCTCCTCACTGTAATCTTAACCTGTACTGAACATTGTCCCATTCTCCTCTCACTGTAATCAACACCAGGTCTGAACAATGTCCCATTCCCCTCTCACTGTAATCTACACCAGTACTGAACAATGTCCCATTCCCCTCACTGTAATCTACACCAGTACTGAACAATGTCCCATTCCCCTCTCTGTAATCTACACCAGTACTGAACAATGTCCCATTCCCCTCACTGTAATCTACACCTGTACTGAAGAATGTCCCATTCCCCTCACTGTAATCTACACCAGTACATGAGCAATGTCCCATTCTCCTCACTGTAATCGACACCTGTACTGAACAATGTCCCATTCCCGCCTCACTGTAATCTACACCAGTACTGAACAATGTCCCTTTCTCCTCTCACTGTAATCTACACCAGTACTGAACAATGTCCCATTCTCCCCACTGTAATCTACACCAGTATTGAACAATGTCCCATTCTCCTCTCACTGTAATCTACACCAGTACTGAACAATGTCCCATTCTCCTCTCACTGTAATCTAGACCAGTACTGAACAATGTCCCATTCTCCTCTCACTGTAATCTACACCAGTACTGAACAATGTCCCATTCCCCTCTCACTGTAATCTACACCAGTACTGAAGAATGTCCCATTCCCCTCACTGTAATCTACACCAGTACTGAACAATGTCCCATTCTCCTCACTGTAATCTACACGTGTACTGAACAATGTCCCATTCCCCTCACTGTAATCTACACCTGTACTGCACAGTGTCCCATTATCCTCTCAGTGTAATCCACACCGTACTGAGCAATGTCCCATTCCCCTCACTGTAATCTACACCAGTACTGAACAATGTCCCATTCCCCTCTCACTGTAATCTACACCAGTACTGAACAATGTCCCATTCTCCTCACTGTAATCTACATGTGTACTGAACAATGTCCCATTCCCCTCACTGTAATCTACACCAGTACTGAACAATGTCCCATTCCCCTCTCTGTAATCTACACCAGTACTGAACAATGTCGCATTCCCCTCACTGTAATCTACACCTGTACTGAACAATGTCCCATTCTCCTCACTGTAATCTACACCTGTACTGAACAATGTCCCATTCTCCTCTCACTGTAATCTACACCAGTACTGAACAATGTCCCATTCCCCCTCACTGTAATCTACACCAGTACTGAAGAATGTCCCATTCTCCTCACTGTAATCTACACCAGTACTGAACAATGTCCCATTCCCCTCACTGTAACCTACACCAGCACTGAACAATGTCCCATTCCCCTCTCACTGTAATCTACACCAGTGCTGAACAATGTCCCATTCCCCTCTCACTGTAATCTACACCAGCACTGAAGAATGTCCCATTCCCCTCACTGTAATCTTCACCAGTACTGAACAATGTCCCATTCTCCTCACTGTAATCTACACCTGTACTGAACAATGTCCCATTCTCCTCTCACTGTAATCTACACCAGTACTGAACAATGTCCCATTCCCCTCTCACTGTAATCTACATCAGTCCTGAACAATGTCCCATTCTCCTCTCACTGTAATCTACACCAGTACTGAACAATGTCCCATTCCCCTCAGTGTAATCAGCACCAGTACTGAAGAATGTCCCATTCCCCTCACTGTAATCTACACCAGTACTGTACAATGTCCCATTCTCCTCACTGTAATCTACACCAGGACTGAACAATGTCCCATTCCCCCCTCACTGTAATCTACACCAGGACTGAACAATGTCCGATTCGCCTCTCACTGTAATCTACACCAGTACTGAACAATGTCCCATTCTCCTCAGTGTAATCTACACCAGTCCTGAACAATGTCCCATTCCCCCCTCACTATAATCTACACCAGTCCTGAGCAATGCCCCATTCTCCTCACTGTAATCTACACCAGTGCTGAACAATGTCCCATTCTCCTCACTGTAATCTACACCAGTGCTGAACAATGTCCCATTCTCCTCACTGTAATCTACATCAGAACTGAACAATGTCCCATTCTCCTCACTGTAATCTACACCAGTACTGAACAATGTCCCATTCTCCTCACTGTAACCGACACCAGTACTGAACAATGTCCCATTCCCCTCTCACTGTAATCTACACCAGCACTGAACAATGTCCCATTCCCCTCACTGTAATCTACACCAGTACTGAACAATTTCCCATTCCTCTCACTGTAATCTACACCAGTACTGAACAATGTCCCATTCCCCCCCTCACTGTAATCTACACCAGTACTGAACAATGTCCCATTCCCCTCACTGTAATCTACACCAGTACTGAACAATGTCCCATTCCCCTCACTGTAATCTACACCAGTACTGAACAATGTCCCACTCTTCTCTCACTGTAATCTACACCAGTACTGAACAATGTCCCATTCCCCTCACTGTCATCTACACCAGTACTGAACAATGTCCCATTCTCCTCACTGTAATCTACACCAGTACTGAACAATGTCCCATTCCCCTCTCACTGTAATCTACACCAGTACTGAACAATGTCCCATTCCCCTCTCACTGTAATCTACACCAGTACTGAATAATGTCCCATTCCCCCCCTCACTGTAATTACACCAGTACTGAACAATGTCCCATTCCCCTCACTGTAATCTACACCAGTGCTGAACAATGTCCCATTTCCGCCTCACTGTAATCTACACCAGTACTGAATAATGTCCCATTCCCCCCCTCACTGTAATTACACCAGTACTGAACAATGTCCCATTCCCCTCACTGTAATCTACACCAGTGCTGAACAATGTCCCATTCTCCTCACTGTAATCTACACCTGTACTGAACAATGTCCCATTCCCCTCACTGTAATCTACACCAGTACTGAACAACGTCCCATTCTCCTCACTGTAATCTACACCAGTACTGAACAATGTCCCATTCCCCTCACTGTAATCTACACCAGTTCTGAACAATGTCCCATTCCCCTCACTGTAATCTACACCAGTACTGAACAATGTCCCATTCCCCTCAGTGTAATCTGCACCAGTACTGAAGAATGTCCCATTCCCCTCACTGTAATCTACACCAGTACTGAACAATCTCCCATTCTCCTCACTGTAATCTACACCAGTACTGAACAATGTCCCATTCTCCTCACTGTAATCTACACCAGGACTGAACAGTGTCCCAGTCCCCTCTCACCGTAATCTACACCAGTACTGAACAATGTCCCATTCCCCTCTCACTGTAATCTACACCAGTACTGAACAATGTCCCATTCTCCTCAGTGTAATCTACACCAGTCCTGAACAATGTCCCATTCCCCCCTCACTGTAATCTACACCAGGACTGAACAATGTCCCATTCCCCTCTCACTGTAATCTACACCAGTACTGAACAGTGTCCCATTCCCCTCTCACTGCAATCTAAACCAGTACTGAACAATGTCCCATTCCCCTCACTGTAATCTACACCTGTACTGAAAAATGTCCAAATCCCCTCACTGTAATCTACACCAGTACTGAACAATGTCCCATTCTCCTCACTGTAATCTACACCAGTGCTGAACAATGTCCCATTCCCCTCTCACTGTAATCTACACCAGTACTGAACAATGTCCCATTCCCCTCTCTGTAATCTACACCAGTAGTGAAGAATGCCCCATTCCCCTCACTGTAACCTTCACCAGTACTGAACAATGTCCCATTCCCCTCTCACTGTAATCTACACCAGTACTGAACAATGTCCCATTCTCCTCACTGTAATCTACACCAGTGCAGAAAAATGTCCCATTCTCCTCACTGTAATCTACACCAGTACTGAACAATGTCCCATTCTCCTCTCACTGTAATCTACACCTGTACTGAACATTGTCCCATTCTCCTCACTGTAATCTACACCTGTACTGAACATTGTCCCATTCCCCTCTCACTGTAATCTACACCAGTACTGAGTAATGTCCCATTCCCCTCACTGTAATCTACACCAGTACTGAACAATGTCCCATTCCCCTCACTGTAATCTACACCAGTCCTGAACAATGTCCCATTCTCCTCACTGTAATCTGCACCTGCACTGAACAGTGTCCCATTCCCCTCTCACTATAATCTACACCAGTACTGAAGAATGCCCCATTCCCCTCACTGTAATCTTCACCAGTACTGAACAATGTCCCATTCCCCTCATTGTAATCTACACCAGTACTGAACAATGTCCCATTCCCCTCTCACTGTAATCTACACCAGTACTGAAGAATGTCCCATTCCCCTCTCACTGTAATCTACACCAGGACTGAACAATGTCCCATTCTCCTCACTGTAATCTACACCAGTACTGAACAATGTCCCATTCCCCTCTCACTGTAATCTACCCCAGTACTGAACAATGTCCCATTCTCCTCACTGTAATCTACACCAGTACTGAACAATGTCACATTCCCCTCTCACTGTAATCTACACCAGAACTGAACAATGTCCCATTCGCCCCTCACTGCAATCTACACCAGTACTGAACAATGTCCCATTCTCCTCACTGTAATCTACACCAGTACTGAACAATGTCCCATTCTCCTCACTGTAATCTACACCAGTACTGAACAATGTCCCATTCTCCTCTCACTGTAATCTACACCAGTACTGAACAATGTCCCATTCTCCTCACTGTAATCTACACCAGTACTGAACAATGTCACATTCCCCTCTCACTGTAATCTACATCAGTACTGAACAATGTCCCATTCTCCTCACTGTAATCTACACCTGTACTGAACAATGTCCCATTCTCCTCTCACTGTAATCTACACCAGTACTGAAGAATGTCCCATTCTCCTCACTGTAATCTGCACCTGCACTGAACAGTGTCCCATTCCCCTCTCACTATAATCTACACCAGTACTGAAGAATGCCCCATTCCCCTCACTGTAATCTTCACCAGTACTGAACAATGTCCCATTCCCCTCACTGTAATCTACACCAGTACTGAGTAATGTCCCATTCCCCTCTCATTGTAATCTACACCAGTACTGAACAATGTCCCATTCCCCTCTCACTGTAATCTACACCAGTCCTGAAGAATGTCCCATTCCCCTCTCACTGTAATCTACACCAGGACTGAACAATGTCCCATTCTCCTCACTGTAATCTACACCAGTACTGAACAATGTCCCATTCCCCTCTCACTGTAATCTACCCCAGTACTGAACAATGTCCCATTCCCCTCTCACTGTAATCTACACCAGAACTGAACAATGTCCCATTCGCCCCTCACTGTAATCTACACCAGTACTGAACAATGTCCCATTCTCCTCACTGTAATCTACACCTGTACTGAACAATGTCCCATTCCCCCCTCACTGTAATCTACACCAGTACTAAACAATGTCCCATTCTCCTCACTGTAATCTGCACCAGAACTGAACAATGTCCCATTCTCCTCACCTGTAATCTACACCAGTACTGAACAATGTCCCATTCGCCTCACTGTAATCTACACCAGTACTGAACAATGTCCCATTCGCCCCTCACTGTAATCTACACCAGTACTGAACAATGTCCCATTCTCCTCACTGTAATCTACACCAGTACTGAACAATTTCCCATTCCCCTCACTGTAATCTACACCAGTACTGAACAATGTCCCATTCTCCTCGCTGTAATCTACACCTGTACTGAACAATGTCCCATTCTCCTCACTGTAATCTACACCAGCACTAAACAATGTACCATTCCCCTCTCACTGTAATCTACACCAGCACTGAACAATGTCCCATTCTCCTCACTGTAATCTGCACCAGGACTGAACAATGTCCCATTCCCCTCACTGTAATCTACACCAGTACTGAAAAATGTCCCATTCCCCTCACTGTAATCTACACCAGTACTGAGTAATGTCCCATTCCCCCCTCATTGTAATCTACACCAGTACTGAACAATGTCCCATTCCCATCACTGTAATCTACACCAGTACTGAACAATGTCCCATTCCCCTCACTGTAATCTACACCAGTACTGAACAATGTCCCATTCCCCTCACTGTAATCTACACCAGTACTGAACAATGTCCCATTCTCCTCACTGTAATCTACACGAGTACTGAACAATGTCCCATTCCCCTCTCACTGTAATCTACCCCAGTACTGAACAATGTCCCATTCCCCTCACTGTAATCTGCACCAGTACTGAACAATGTCGCATTCTCCTCACTGTAATCCACACCAGTACTGATCAATGTCCCATTCGCCCCTCACTGTAATCTACACCAGTACTGAACAATGTCCCATTCCCCTCTCATTGTAATCTACATCAGTACTGAACAATGTCCCATTCCCCTCTCATTGTAATCTACATCAGTACTGAACAATGTCCCATTCTCCTCACTGTAATCTACACCTGTACTGAACATTGTCCCATTCTCCTCTCACTATAATCTACACCAGTACTCAGCAATTTCCCATTCCCCTCACTGTAATCTACACCAGTCCTGAACAATGTCCCATTCCCCTCTCACTGTAATCTACACCAGTACTGAACAACATTCCCCTCTCTGTAATCTACACCAGTACTGAACAATGTCCCATTCTCCTCTCACTGTAATCTACACCAGTACTGAACAATGTCCCATTCTCCTCACTGCAATCTACACCAGTACTGAACAATGTCACATTCCCCTCTCACTGTAATCTCCATCAGTACTGAACAATGTCCCATTCTCCTCACTGTAATCTACACCTGTACTGAACAATGTCCCATTCTCCTCTCACTGTAATCTACACCAGTACTGAACAATGTCCCATTCCCCTCACTGTAATCTACACCAGGACTGAACAATGTCCCATTCCCCTCACTGTAATCTACACCAGTACTGAACAATGTCCCATTCCCCTCTCACTGTAATCTACCCCAGTACTGAACAATGTCCCATTCCCCTCTCACTGTAATCTACACCAGAACTGAACAATGTCCCATTCGCCCCTCACTGTAATCTACACCAGTACTGAACAATGTCCCATTCTCCTCACTGTAATCTACACCAGTACTGAACAATGTCCCATTCTCCTCACTGTAATCTACACCTGTACTGAACAATGTCCCATTCCCCCCTCACTGTAATCTGCACCAGTACTAAACAATGTCCCATTCTCCTCACTGTAATCTGCACCAGAACTGAACAATGTCCCATTCTCCTCACCTGTAATCTACACCAGTACTGAACAATGTCCCATTCGCCTCACTGTAATCTACACCAGTACTGAACAATGTCCCATTCGCCCCTCACTGTAATCTACACCAGTACTGAAAAATGTCCCATTCTCCTCACTGTAATCTACACCAGTACTGAACAATTTCCCATTCCCCTCACTGTAATCTACACCAGTACTGAACAATGTCCCATTCTCCTCGCTGTAATCTACACCTGTACTGAACAATGTCCCATTCTCCTCACTGTAATCTACACCAGCACTAAACAATGTCCCATTCCCCTCTCACTGTAATCTACACCAGTACTGAACAATGTCCCATTCCCCTCTCACTGTAATCTACCCCAGTACTGAACAATGTCCCATTCCCCTCACTGTAATCTGCACCAGTACTGAACAATGTCGCATTCTCCTCACTGTAATCCACACCAGTACTGATCAATGTCCCATTCGCCCCTCACTGTAATCTACACCAGTACTGAACAATGTCCCATTCCCCCCTCACTGTAATCTACACCAGTACTGAACAATGTCCCATTCTCCTTACTGTAATCTACACCAGTACTGAACAATGTCCCATTCTCCTCACTGTAATCTACACCTGTACTGAACAATGTCCCATTCCCCCCTCACTGTAATCTCCACCAGTACTAAACAATGTCCCATTCTCCTCACTGTAATCTGCACCAGAACTGAACAATGTCCCATTCTCCTCACCTGTAATCTACACCAGTTCTGAACAATATCCCATTCGCCTCACTGGAATCTACCCCAGCACTGAACAATGTCCCATTCCCCTCACTGTAATCTAAAGCAGGACTGAACAATGTCCCATTCTCCTCACTGTAATCTGCACCAGAACTGAACAATGTCCCATTCTCCTCACCTGTAATCTACACCAGTACTGAACAATGTCCCATTCGCCTCACTGCAATCTACACCAGTACTGAACAATGTCCCATTCGCCCCTCACTGTAATCTACACCAGTACTGAACAATGTCCCATTCCCCTCACTGTAATCTACACCAGTACTGAACAACTTCCCATTCCCCTCACTGTAATCTACACCTGTACTGAAGAATGTCCCATTCCCCTCACTGTAATCTAGACCAGTACTGAACAATTTCCCATTCCTCTCACTGTAATCTACACCAGTACTGAACCATGTCCCACTCCACTCTCACTGTAATCTACACCAGCACTGAAGAATGTCACCCTCCCCCGACTGTAATCTACACCAGTACTGAACAATGTCCCATTCCCCTCACTGTAATCTACACCAGTACTGAACAATGTCCCATTCCTCTCTCACTGTAATCTACACCAGTACTGAACAATGTCCCATTCCCCTCACTGCAATCTACATCAGTCCTGAACAATGTCCCATTCCCCTCACTGTAATCTACACCAGTACTGAACAATGTCCCATTCCTCTCTCACTGTAATCTACACCAGTACTGAACAATGTCCCATTCCCCTCACTGCAATCTACATCAGTCCTGAACAATGTCCCATTCCCCTCACTGTAATCTACACCAGTACTGAACAATGTCCCATTCCCCTCACTGTAATCTACACCAGTACTGAACAATGTCCCATTCCACTCTCACTGTAATCTACACCAGTACTAAAGAATGTCACTGTCCCCTCACTGAAATCTACACCAGGACTGAACAATGTCCCATTCCCCTCACTGTAATCTACACCAGTACTGAACAGTTTCCCATTCCCCTCACTGTAATCTGCACCAGTACTGAACAATGTCCCATTCTCCTCACTGTAATGTACACCAGTACTGAACAATGTCCCATTCCCCTCTCACTGTCATCTACACTAGCACTGAACAATGTCCCATTCCCCTCACTGTAATCTACATCAGTCCTGAACAATGTCCCATTCTCCTCTCACTGTAATCTACACCAGTACTGAACAATGTCCCATTCCACTCTCACTGTAATCTACACCAGTACTAAAGAATGTCACTGTCCCCTCACTGAAATCTACACCAGGACTGAACAATGTCCCATTCCCCTCACTGCAATCTACACCAGTACTGAACAGTTTCCCATTCCCCTCACTGTAATCTGCACCAGTACTGAACAATGTCCCATTCTCCTCACTGTAATGTACACCAGTACTGAACAATGTCCCATTCCCCTCTCACTGTCATCTACACTAGCACTGAACAATGTCCCATTCCCCTCACTGTAATCTACACCAGTACTGAACAATGTCCCATTCCCCTCACTGTAATCTACACCAGGACTGGGCAATGTCCCATTCCCCTCTCATTGTAATCTACACCAGTACTGAACAATGTCCCATTCCCCTCTCACTGTAATCTACCCCAGTACTGAAGAATGTCCCATTCCTCTCTCACTATAATCTACACCAGTACTGAACATTGTCCCATTCTCCCCTCACTGTAATCTACACCAGTACTGAACAATGTCCCATTCTCCTCACTGTAATGTACACCAGTACTGAACAATGTCCCATTCCCCTCTCACTGTCATCTACACTAGCACTGAACAATGTCCCATTCCCCTCACTGTAATCTACACCAGTACTGAACAATGTCCCATTCCCCTCACTGTAATCTACACCAGTCCTGAACAATGTCCCATTCCCCTCTCTCTGTAATCTACACCAGTACTGAACAATGTCCCATTCCCCTCTCTGTAATCTACACCAGAACTGAACAATGTCCCATTCCCTCTCACTGTAATCTACACCAGTACTGAACAATGTGCCATTCTCCTCTCACTGTAATCTACACCAGTACTGAACAATGTCCCATTCCCCTCACTGTAATCTACACCTGTACTGAACAATGTCCCATTCCCTCTCACTGTAATCGACACCAGTACTGAACAATGTGCCATTCTCCTCTCACTGTAATCTACACCAGTACTGAACAATGTGCCATTCTCCTCTCACTGTAATCTACACCAGTACTGAACAATGTCCCATTCCCCTCACTGTAATCTACACCTGTACTGAAAAATGTCCCATTCCCTCTCACTGTAATCTACACCAGTACTGAACAATGTCCCATTCGCCCCTCACTGTAATCTACACCAGGACTGAACAATGTCCCATTCCCCTCACTGTAATCTACACCAGTACTGAACAATTTCCCATTCCTCTCACTGTAACCTACACCAGTACTGAACAATGTCCCATTCGCCCCTCACTGTAATCTACACCAGTACTGAACAATGTCCCATTCTCCTCACTCTAATCTACACCAGTACTGAACCATGTCCCATTCCCCTCACTGTAATCTACACCAGTACTGAACAATGTCCCATTCTCCTCACTGTAATCTACAACAGTTCTGAACAATGTCCCATTCTCCTCACTGTAATCTACACCTGTACTGAACCATGTACCAGTCCCCTCTCACTGTAATCTACACCAGTACTGAACAATCTCCCAGTCCGCGCGCACTGTAATCTACACCAGTACTGAGCAATGTCCCATTCCCCTCACTGTAATCTACACCAGTACTGAACAATGTCCCATTCCCGTCACTGTAATCTACACCAGTCCTGAACAATGTGCCATTCCTCTCACTGTAATCTACACCAGTACTGAACCATGTCCCAGTCCCCTCTCACTGTAATCTACAGCAGTACTGAACAATGTCCCATTCCCCTCACTGTAATCTACACCAGTACTGAACAATGTCCCATTCCCCTCACTGTAATCTACACCAGTACTGAAGAATGTCCAATTCCCCTCACTGTAATCTACACCAGTACTGAACAATGTCCCATTCTCCTCACTGTCACCTACACCAGAGTACTGAACAATGTCCCATTCCCCTCTCACTGTAATCGACACCAGTGCTGAACAATGTCCCATTCTCCTCACTGTAATCTACACCAGTACTGAACAATGTCCCATTCTCCTCACTGTAATCTACACAAGTACTGAACAATGTCCCATTCCCCTCTCACTGTAATCTACACCAGTGCTGAACAATGTCCCATTCTCCTCACTGTAATCTACACCAGTACTGAACAATGTCCCATTCTCCTCACTGCAATCTACATCAGAACTGAACAATGTCCCATTCTCCTCACTGTAATCTACACAAGTACTGAACAATGTCCCATTCCCCTCTCACTGTAATCTACACCAGTGCTGAACAATGTCCCATTCTCCTCACTGTATTCTACACCAGTACTGAACAATGTCCCATTCCCCCCTCACTGTAATCTGCACCTGTACTGAACAATGTCCCATTCTCCTCACTGTAATCTACACCAGTACTGAACAATGTCCCATTCCCCTCTCACTGTAATCTACACCAGTGCTGAACAATGTCCCATTCCCCTCTCACTGTAATCTACACCTGTACTGAACAATGTCCCATTCTCCTCACTGTAATCTACACAAGTACTGAACAATGTCCCATTCCCCTCTCACTGTAATCTACACCAGTGCTGAACAATGTCCCATTCTCCTCACTGTAATCTACACCAGTACTGAACAATGTCCCATTCCCCTCTCACTGTAATCTACACCAGTGCTGAACAATGTCCCATTCCCCTCTCACTGTAATCTACACCTGTACTGAACAATGTCCCATTCTCCTCACTGTAATCTACACAAGTACTGAACAATGTCCCATTCCCCTCTCACTGTAATCTACACCAGTGCTGAACAATGTCCCATTCCCCTCACTGTAATCTACACCAGTACTGAACAATGTCCCAGTCCCCTCTCACTGTAATCTACACCAGTACTGAACAATGTCCCATTCTCCTCACTGTAACCTACACCAGTACTGAACAATGTTCCATTCTCCTCACTGTAACCTACACCAGTACTGAACAATGTCCCATTCCCCCTCATTGCAATCTACACCACTACTGAAAAATGTCCCATTCTCCTCACTGTAACCTACACCAGTACTGAACAATGTGCCATTCTCCTCTCACTGTAATCTACACCAGTACTGAACAATGTCCGATTCCCCTCACTGTAATCTACACCAGTACTGAACAATGTGCCATTCTCCTCTCACTGTAATCTACACCAGTACTGAAGAATGTCCCATTCCCCTCACTGTAATCTGCACCAGTACTGAACAATGTCCCATTCCCCTCACTGTAATCTACACCAGTACTGAACAATGTCCCATTCCCCTCACTGTAATCTACACCTGTACTGAACAATGCCCATTTCCCTCTCACTGTAATCTACACCAGTACTGAACAATGTGCCATTCTCCTCTCACTGTTATCTACACCAGTACTGAACAATGTCCCATTCCCCTCACTGTAATCTACACCTGTACTGAACAATGTCCCATTCCCTCTCACTGTAATCTACACCAGTACTGAACAATGTGCCATTCTCCTCTCACTGTAATCTACACCAGTACTGAAGAATGTCCCATTCCCCTCACTGTAATCTACACCAGTACTGAACAATGTCCCATTCTCCTCACTGTAATCTACACCAGTACTGAACAACATCCCATTCCCCTCACTGTAATCTACACCAGTACTGAACAATGTCCCATTCTCCTCACTGTAATCTACACCCGTACTGAACAGTGTCCCATTCCCCACACTGTAATCTACACGTGTACTGAACAATGTCCCATTCCCCTCACTAATCTGCACCAGTACTGAGCAATGTCCCATTCTCCTCACTGTAATCTACAACTGTACTGAAAAATGTCCCATTCCCCTCACTGTAATCTACACCAGTATTGAACAATGTCCCATTCCCCTCACTGTAATCTACACCAGCACTGAACAATGTCCCATTCCCGCCTCACTGTAATCTGCACCTGTACTGAAGAATGTCCAATTCCCCTCACTGTAATCTACACCAGTACTGAACAATGTCCCATTCTCTTCACTGTAACCTACACCAGTACTGAACAATGTCCCAGTCCCCTCTCACTCTCATCTACACCAGTGCTGAACAATGTCCCATTCTCCTCACTGTAATCTACACCAGTACTGAACAATGTCCCATTCTCCTCACTGTAATCTACACCAGTTCTGAACAATGTCCCATTCCCCTCACTGTAATCTGCACCTGTCCTGAAGAATGTCCAATTCCCCTCACTGTAATCTACACCAGTACTGAACAATGTCCCATTCTCTTCACTGTAACCGACACCAGTACTGAACAATGTCCCATTCCCCCCTCTCTGTAATGTACACCAGGACTGAACAATGTCCCATTCCCCTCTCACTGTAATCTACACCAGTACTGAACAATGTCCCATTCCCCTCACTGTAATCTACACCAGTACTGAACAATGTCCCATTCCCCTCTCACTGCAATCTACACCAGTACTGAAGAATGTCCCATTCCCCTCACTGTAATCTACACCAGTACTGAACAATGTCCCATTCTCCTCACTGTAATCTACATCAGAACTGAACAATGTCCCATTCTCCTCACTGTAATCTACATCAGAACTGAACAATGTCCCATTCTCCTCTCACTGCAATCTACACCAGTACTGAACAATGTCCCATTCCCCTCTCACTGCAATCTACACCAGTACTGAAGAATGTCCCATTCCCCTCACTGTAATCTACACCAGTACTGAACAATGTCCCATTCTCCTCACTGTAATCTACATCAGAACTGAACCATGTCCCATTCTCCTCACTGTAATCTACACCAGTACTGAACAATGTCCCATTCCCCTCTCACTGTAATCTACACGAGTACTGAACAATGTCCCATTCCCCTCATTGTAATCTACACTAGTAGTGAAGAATGCCCCATTCCCCTCACTGTAATCGACACCAGTACTGAACAATGTCCCATTCCGCTCACTGTAATCTTCACCAGTACTGAGCAATGTCCCATTCCCCTCTCATTGTAATCTACACCCGTACTGAACAAAGTCCCATTCCCCTCACTGTAATCTACACCAGTACTGAACAATTTCCCATTCCTCTCACTGTAATCGACACCAGTACTGAACAATGTCCCATTCTCCTCACTGTAATCTACACCAGTACTGAACAATGTCCCATTCCCCTCACTGTAATCTACACCAGTACGGGACAATGCCCCATTCCCCCTCTCACTGTAATCTACACCAGTACTGAACAATGTCCCATTCCCCCCCCTCACTGTAATTACACCAGCACTGAACAATGTCCCATTCCCCCCTCACTGTAATCTACACCAGTACTGAACAATGTCCCATTCCCCTCACTGTAATGTACACCAGTACTGGGCAATGTCCCATTCCCCTCTCATTGTAATCTACACCAGTACTGAACAATGTCCCATTCCCCTCTCACTGTAATCTACCCCAGTACTGAAGAATGTCCCATTCCTCTCTCACTATAATCTGCACCAGCACTGAACATTGTCCCATTCTCCCCTCACTGTAATCTACACCAGTACTGAACAATGTCCCATTCCTCTCACTGTAATCTACGCCAGTACTGAACAATGTCCCATTCTCCTCACTGTAATCTACACCAGTCCTGAACAATGTCCCATTCTCCTCTCACTGTCATCTACACCAGTACTGAACAATGTCCCATTCCCCTCTCTGTAATCTACACCAGAACTGTACAATGTCCCATTCCCTCTCACTGTAATCTACACCAGTACTGAACAATGTGCCATTCTCCTCTCACTGCAATCTACACCAGTACTGAACAATGTCCCATTCCCCTCACTGTAATCTACACCTGTACTGAACAATGTCCCATTCCCTCTCACTGTAATCTACACCAGCACTGAAGAATGTCCCATTCCCCTCACTGTAATCTACACCAGTACTGAACAATGTCCCATTCCCCTCTCACTGTAATCTACACCAGTACTGAACAATGTCCTATTCCCCTCACTGCAATCTACACCAGTACTGAACAATGTCCCATTCCCCTCACTGTAATCTACACCTGTACTGAACAATGTCCCATTCCCTCTCACTGTAATCTACACCAGTACTGAACAATGTGCCATTCTCCTCTCACTGTAATCTACACCAGTACTGAACAATGTGCCATTCTCCTCTCACTGTAATCTACACCAGTACTGAACAATGTCCCATTCTCCTCTCACTGTAATCTACACCAGTACTGAAGAATGTCCCATTCCCCTCACTGTAATCTACACCAGTACTGAACAATGTCCCATTCTCCTCACTGTAATCTACACCAGTACTGAACAACATCCCATTCCCCTCACTGTAATCTACACCAGCACTGAACAATGTCCCATTCTCCTCACTGTAATCTACACCCGTACTGAACAGTGTCCCATTCCCCACACTGTAATCTACACGTGTACTGAACAATGTCCCATTCCCCTCACTGTAATCTACACCAGTATTGAACAATGTCCCATTCCCCTCACTGTAATCTACACGAGCACTGAACAATGTCCCATTCTCGCCTCACTGTAATCGACACCAGTACTGAACAATGTCCCTTTCTCCTCTCACTGTAATCTACACGAGCACTGAACAATGTCCCATTCCCCTCACTGTAATCTGCACCAGTATTGAACAATGTCCCATTCCCCTCTCTCTGTAATCTACACCAGCACTGAGCAATGTCCCATTCTCCCCACTGTAATCTACACCAGTATTGAACAATGTCCCATTCCCCTCTCACTGTAATCTACACCTGTACTGAACAATGTCCCATTCTCCTCACTGTAATCTACACCAGTATTGAACAATGTCCCATTCTCCTCTCACTGTAATCTACACCAGTACTGAACAATGTCCCATTCTCCTCACTGTAATCTACACCTGTACTGAACAATGTCCCATTCTCCTCTCACTGTAATCTACACCAGTACTGAACAATGTCCCATTCCCCTCACTGTAATCTGCACCAGTACTGAACAATGTCCCATTCCACTCTCACTGTAATCGACACCAGTACTAAAGAATGTCACTGTCCCCTCACTGAAATCTACACCAGGACTGATCAATGTCCCATTCCCCTCACTGTAATCTACACCAGTACTGAACAATTTCCCATTCCTCTCACTGTAATCTACACCAGTACTGAACAATGTCCCATTCGCCCCTCACTGTAATCTACACCAGTACTGAACAATGTCCCATTCCCCTCACTGTAACCTACACCCGTACTGAACAATGTCCCATTCTCCTCTCACTGTAATCTACACCAGTACTGAACAATGTCCCATTCCCCTCTCACTGTAATCTACACCAGTACAGAACAATGTCCCATTCCCCTCACTGTAATCCACACCAGCACTGAACAATGTCCCATTCCCCTCACTGTAATCTACACCAGTACTGAACAATGTCCCATTCTCCTCACTGTAATCTACACCAGTACTGAACAATGTCCCATTCCTCTCACTGTAATCTACACCAGTACTGAACAATGTCCCATTCCCCTCTCACTGTAATCTACACCAGTACTGAACAATGTCCCATTCCCCTCACTGTAATCTGCACCAGTACTGAACAATGTCCCATTCCTCTCACTGTAATCTGCCCCAGCACTGAACAATGTCCCATTCTCCTCTCACTGTAATCTACACCTGTACTGAACAATGTCCCAGTCCCCGCTCACTGTAATCTACACCAGTACTGAACAATGTCCCATTCTCCTCACTGTAATCTACACCTGTACTGATCAATGTCCCATTCCCATCACTGCAATCTACACCAGTACTGAACAATGTCCCATTCCCCTCACTGCAATCTACACCAGTACTGAACAATGTCCCAGTCTCCTCACTGTAATCTACACCAGTACTGAACAATGTCCCATTCTCCTCACTGTAATCTACACCTGTACTGAACAATGTCCCATTCCCCTCACTGTAAACTACACCAATACTGAACAATTTCCCATTCCTCTCACTGTAATCTACACCAGTACTGAACAATGTCCCATTCCCCTCACTGTAATCTACACCAGTACTGAACAATGTCCCATTCCCCTCACTGTAATCTACACCAGTACTGAACAATGTCCCATTCTCCTCTCACTACAATCTGCACCTGTACTGAACAATGTCCCATTCCCCTCACTGCAATCGACACCAGTACTGAACAATGTCCCATTCCCCTCACTGCAATCTACACCAGTACTGAACAATGTCCCATTCTCCTCACTGTAATCTACACCAGTACTGAGTAATGTCCCATTCCCCTCTCATTGTAATCTACACCAGTACTGAACAATGTCCCATTCCCCTGTCACTGCAATCTACACCAGTACTGAACAATGTCCCATTCTCCTCACTGTAATCTACACCAGTAATGAACAATGTCCCATTCCCCTCACTGTAATCTACACCAGTACTGAACAATGTCCCATTCCCCTCTCACTGTAATCTACACCAGTACTGAACAATGTCCCATTCCCCGCACTGTAATCTACACCAGGACTGAACAATGTCCCATTCCCCTCTCACTGTAATCTACAGCAGTACTGTACAATGTCCCATTCCCCTCACTGTAACCTACTCCCGTACTGAACAATGTGCCATTCCCCTCACTAATCTACACCAGTTCTGAACAATGTCCCATTCCCCTCTCACTGCAATCTACACCAGTACTGAACAATGTCCCATTCTCCTCACTGTAATCTACACCAGTTCTGAACAATGTCCCATTCCCCTCTCACTGCAATCTACACCAGTACTGAACAATGTCCCATTCTCCTCACTGTAATCTACACCAGTACTGAACAATGTCCCATTCCCCTCTCACTGCAATCTACACCAGTACTGAACAATGTCCCATTCTCCTCACTGTAATCTACACCAGTACTGAACAATGTCCCATTCCCCTCTCACTGTAATCTACTCCAGTACTGAACAATGTCCCATTTCCGCCTCACTGTAATCTACACCGGTACTGAACAATGTCCCATTCTCCTCACTGTAATCTACACCAGTACTGAGTAATGTCCCATTCCCCTCTCATTGTAATCTACACCAGTACTGAACAATGTCCCGTTCCCCTCACTGTAATCTACACCAATACTGAACAATGTCCCATTCCTCTCACTGTAATCTACACCAGGACTGAACAATGTCCCATTCTCCTCTCACTGTAATCTACACCGGTACTGAACAATGTCCCATTCCCCTCACTGTAATCTACACCAGTACTGAACAATGCCCCATCCCCCCCCTCACTGTAATCTACACCAGTACTGAACAATGTCCCATTCCCCTCACTGTAATCTACACCAGTACTGAACAATGTCCCATTCTCCTCTCACTATAATCTACACCTGTACTGAACAATGTCCCATTCCCCTCGCTGTAATCTACACCAGTACTGAACAATGTCCCATTCCCCTCACTGTAATCTACCCCAGTACTGAACAATGTCCCATTCTCCTCACTGTCATCTACACCAGTACTGAACAATGTCCCATTCTCCTCACTGTAATCTACACCAGTACTGAGCAATGTCCCATTCCCCTCTCACTGTAATCTACACCAGTACTGAACAATGTCCCATTCCCCTCTCACTGTAATCTACCCCAGCACTGAACAATGTCCCATTCCCCTCACTGTCATCTACCCCAGTCCTGAACAATGTCCCATTCTCCTCACTAATCTACACCAGTACTGAACAATGTCCCATTCGCCCCTCACTGTAATCTACACCAGGACTGAACAATGTCCCATTCTCCTCACTGTAATCTACACCAGTACTGAACAATGTCCCATTCGCCCCTCACTGTAATCTACACCAGTACTGAACAATGTCCCATTCCCCTCTCACTGTAATCTACACCAGTACTGAACAATGTCCCATTCCCCTCACTGTAATCTACATCAGTCCTGAACAATGTCCCATTCCCCTCTCACTGTAATCTACACCAGTACTGAGCAATGTCCCATTCCCCTCTCACTGTAATCTACACCAGTACTGAACAATGTCCCATTCCCCTCTCACTGTAATCTACCCCAGTACTGAACAATGTCCCATTCCCCTCACTGTAATCTACACCAGGACTGAACAATGTCCCATTCTCCTCACTGTAATCTACACCAGTACTGAACAATGTCCCATTCGCCCCTCACTGTAATCTACACCAGTACTGAACAATGTCCCATTCCCCTCACTGTAATCTACACCAGTACTGAACAATGTCCCATTCTCCTCACTGTAATCTACACCTGTCCTGAACAATGTCCCATTCCCCTCACTGTAATCTACACCAATACTGAACAATTTCCCATTCCTCTCACTGTAATCTACACCAGTACTGAACAATGTCCCATCCCCCCCGTCACTGTAATCTACACCAGTACTGAACAATGTCCCATTCCCCTCACTGTAATCTACCCCAGTCCTGAACAATGTCCCATTCCCCTCTCACTGTCATCCACACCAGTACTGAACAATGAGCCATTCTGCTCACTGTAATCTACACCAGTGCAGAAAAATGTCCCATTCCCCTCACTGTAATCTACAGCACGACTGAACAATGTCCCATTCCCCTCTCAGTGTAATCTGCACCAGTACTGAACAATGTCCCATTCCCCTCTCAGTGTAATCTGCACCAGTACTGAACAATGTCCCATTCCCCTCTCACTGTAATCTACACCAGTTCTGAACAATGTCCCATTCCCCTCTGTGGAATCTACACCAGTACTGAAGAATGTCCCATTCCCCTCACTGAAATCTACACCAGTACTGAACAATGTCCCATTCTCCTCACTGTAATCTACACCAGCACGGAAAATTGTCCCATTCCCCTCACTGTAATCTAGACCAGTAATGAACAGTGTCCCATTCCCCCCTCACTATAATCTACACCTGTACTGAACAATGTCCCATTCCCCCCTCACTGTAATCTACACCTGTACTGAACAGTGTCCCATTCCCCTCACTGTAATCTGCACCAATACTGAACAATTTCCCATTCCTCTCACTGTAATCTACACCAGTACTGAACAATGTCCCAACCCCCCCCCTCACTGTAATCTACACCAGTACTGAACAATGTCCCATTCCCCTCTCACTGTAATCTACACCAGTACTGAACAATGTCCCATTCCCCTCTCACTGTAATCTACACCAGTACTGAAGAATGTCCCATTCCCCTCACTGTAATCTACACCAGTAGTGAAAAATGTCCCATTCTCCTCACTGTAATCTGCACCAGTACTGAACAATGTCCCATTCTCCTCACTGTAATCTACACCAGTATTGAACAATGTCCCATTCTCCTCACTGTAATCTACACCAGTTCTGAACAATGTCCCATTCCCCTCTCACTGCAATCTACACCAGTACTGAACATAGTCCTATTCTCCTCACTGTAATCTACACCAGTACTGAACAATGTCCCATTCCCCTCTCACTGT
Source organism: Somniosus microcephalus (assembly GCF_052327205.1). Taxonomy (NCBI): domain Eukaryota; kingdom Metazoa; phylum Chordata; class Chondrichthyes; order Squaliformes; family Somniosidae; genus Somniosus; species Somniosus microcephalus. The sequence continues at coordinate 202,700,507 of NC_140989.1, forward strand.
AATCTACACCAGTACTGGACAATGTGCCATTCCCCTCTCACTGTAATCTACTCCAGCACTGAACAATGTCCCATTCTCCTCTCACTGTAATCTACACCGGTACTGAACAATGTCCCATTCCCCTCACTGTAATCTACACCAGTACTGAACAATGTCCCATTCCCCTCTCACTGTAATCTACACCAGTACTGAACAATGACCCATTCTGCTCACTGTAATCTACACCAGTGCAGAATAATGTCCCATTCCCCTCACTGTAATCTACAGCACGACTGAACAATGTCCCATTCCCCTCACTGTAATCTACACCAGCACTGAACAATGTCCCATTCCTCTCACTGTAATCTACACCAGTACTGAACAATGTCCCATTCTCCTCTCACTGTAATCTACACCAGTACTGAGCAATGTCCCATTCCCCTCACTGTAATCTACACCAGTACTGAACAATGTCCCATTCCCCTCACTGTAATCTACACCAGTTCTGAAGAATGTCCCATTCCCCCGACTGTAATCTACACCAGCACTGAACAATGTCCCATTATCCTCACTGTAATCTACACTAGTATTGAACAATGTCCCATTCCTCTCACTGTAATCTACACCAGTACTGAACAGTGTCCCATTCGCCCCTCACTGTAATCTACACCAGGACTGAACAATGTCCCATTCCCCTCACTGTAATCTACACCAGTACTGAACAATGTCCCATTCCTCTCACTGTAATCTACACCTGTACTGAACAGTGTCCCATTCCCCTCACTGTAATCTACACCAATACTGAACAATTTCCCATTCCTCTCACTGTAATCTACACCAGTACTGAACAATGTCCCAACCCCCCCCTCACTGTAATCTACACCAGTACTGAACAATGTCCCATTCCCCTCTCACTGTAATCTACACCAGTACTGAACAATGTCCCATTCCCCTCTCACTGTAATCTACACCAGTACTGAAGAATGTCCCATTCCCCTCACTGTAATCTACACCAGTAGTGAAAAATGTCCCATTCTCCTCACTGTAATCTACCCCAGTACTGAACAATGTCCCATTCCCCTCACTGTAATCTACACCAGTACTGAGTAATGTCCCATTCTCCTCTCATTGTAATCTACACCAGTACTGAACAATGTCCCATTCCCCTCACTGTAATCTACAGCAATACTGAACAATTTCCCATTCCTCTCACTGTAATCTACACCAGTACTGAACAATGTCCCATTTTCCTCACTGTAATCTACACCAGTATTGAACAATGTCCCATTCTCCTCACTGTAATCTACACCAGTTCTGAACAATGTCCCATTCCCCTCTCACTGCAATCTACACCAGTACTGAACAATGTCCCATTCTCCTCACTGTAATCTACACCAGTACTGAACAATGTCCCATTCCCCTCTCACTGCAATCTACACCAGTACTGAAGAATGTCCCATTCTCCTCACTGTAATCTACACCAGAAGTGAACAATGTCCCATTCCCCTCACTGTAATCTACACCAGTACTGAACAATGTCACATTCCCCTCACTGTAATCTACACCAGTACTGAACAATGTCCCATTCCCCTCACTGTAATCTACACCAGTGCTGAGTAATGTCCCATTCTCCTCTCATTGTAATCTACACCAGTACTGAACAATGTCCCATTCCACTCTCACTGTAATCTACACCAGTACTGTACAATGTCCCATTCCCCTCACTGTAACCTACACCCGTACTGAACAATGTGCCATTCCCCTCACTGTAATCTACACCAGTTCTGAACAATGTCCCATTCCCCTCTCACTGTAATCTACACCAGTACTGAACAATGTCCCATTCTCCTCACTGTAATCTACACCAGTATTGAACAATGTCCTATTCTCCTCACTGTAATCTACACCAGTACTGAACAATGTCCCATTCTCCTCTCACTGTAATCTACCCCAGTACTGAACAATGTCCCATTCCCCTCACTGTAATCTACACCAGTACTGAACAATGTCCCATTCGCCCCTCACTGTAATCTACACCAGGACTGAACAATGTCCCATTCTCCTCTCACTGTAATCTACACCGGTACTGAGCAATGTCCCATTCCCCTCACTGTAATCTACACCAGCACTGAACAATGTCCCATTCCCCTCACTCTAATCTACACCAGTATTGAACAATGTCCCATTCTCCTCACTGTAATCTACACCAGTACTGAACAATGTCCCATTCTCCTCTCACTGTAATCTTCACCGGTACTGAACAATGTCCCATTCCCCTCACTGTAATCTACACCAGTACTGAACAATGTCCCATTCCCCTCACTGTAATCTACACCAGTACTGAAAAATGTCCCATTCTCCTCACTGTAATCTACACCAGTACTGAACAATCTCCCAGTCCGCGCGCACTGTAATCTACACCAGTACTGAGCAATGTCCCATTCTCCTGTCACTGTAATCTACACCAGTACTGAGTAATGTCCCATTCTCCTCTCATTGTAATCTACACCAGTACTGAACAATGTCCCATTCGCCCCTCACTGTAATCTACACCAGTACTGAACAATGTCCCATTCCCCTCACTGTAATCTACACCAGTACTGAACAATGTCCCATTCTCCTCACTGTAATCTACACCTGTCCTGAACAATGTCCCATTCCCCTCACTGTAATCTACACCAATACTGAACAATTTCCCATTCCTCTCACTGTAATCTACACCAGTACTGAACAATGTCCCATCCCCCCCCTCACTGTAATCTACACCAGTACTGAACAATGTCCCATTCTCCTCACTGTAATCTACAGCACGACTGAACAATGTCCCATTCCCCTCACTGTAATCTGCACCAGTACTGAACAATGTCCCATTATCCTCACTGTAATCTACACCAGTATTGAACAATGTCCCATTCCTCTCACTGTAATCTACACCAGTACTGAACAGTGTCCCATTCGCCCCTCACTGTAATCTACACCAGGACTGAACAATGTCCCATTCCCCTCACTGTAATCTACACCAGGACTGAACAATGTCCCATTCTCCTCACTGTAATCTACACCAGTACTGAACAATGTCCCATTCGCCCCTCACTGTAATCTACACCAGGACTGAACAATGTCCCATTCTCCTCACTGTAATCTACACCAGTACTGAACAATGTCCCATTCGCCCCTCACTGTAATCTACACCAGTACTGAACAATGTCCCATTCCCCTCACTGTAATCTACACCAGTACTGAACAATGTCCCATTCTCCTCACTGTAATCTACACCTGTCCTGAACAATGTCCCATTCCCCTCACTGTAATCTACACCAATACTGAACAATTTCCCATTCCTCTCACTGTAATCTACACCAGTACTGAACAATGTCCCATCCCCCCCCTCACTGTAATCTACACCAGTACTGAACAATGTCCCATTCCCCTCACTGTAATCTACCCCAGTCCTGAACAATGTCCCATTCCCCTCTCACTGTCATCCACACCAGTACTGAACAATGACCCATTCTGCTCACTGTAATCTACACCAGTGCAGAAAAATGTCCCATTCCCCTCACTGTAATCTACAGCACGACTGAACAATGTCCCATTCCCCTCTCAGTGTAATCTACACCAGTACTGAACAATGTCCCATTCCCCTCTCAGTGTAATCTGCACCAGTACTGAACAATGTCCCATTCCCCTCTCACTGTAATCTACACCAGTTCTGAACAATGTCCCATTCCCCTCTGTGGAATCTACACCAGTACTGAAGAATGTCCCATTCCCCTCACTGAAATCTACACCAGTACTGAACAATGTCCCATTCTCCTCGCTGTAATCTACACCAGCACGGAAAATTGTCCCATTCCCCTCACTGTAATCTACACCAGTAATGAACAGTGTCCCATTCCCCCCTCACTATAATCTACACCTGTACTGAACAATGTCCCATTCCCCCCTCACTGTAATCTACACCTGTACTGAACAGTGTCCCATTCCCCTCACTGTAATCTGCACCAATACTGAACAATTTCCCATTCCTCTCACTGTAATCTACACCAGTACTGAACAATGTCCCATTCCCCTCTCACTGTAATCTACACCAGTACTGAACAATGTCCCATTCCCCTCTCACTGTAATCTACACCAGTAGTGAAAAATGTCCCATTCTCCTCACTGTAATCTGCACCAGTACTGAACAATGTCCCATTCTCCTCACTGTAATCTACACCAGTATTGAACAATGTCCCATTCTCCTCACTGTAATCTACACCAGTTCTGAACAATGTCCCATTCCCCTCTCACTGCAATCTACACCAGTACTGAACAATGTCCTATTCTCCTCACTGTAATCTACACCAGTACTGAACAATGTCCCATTCCCCTCTCACTGTAATCTACACCAGTACTGAACAATGTCCCATTCTCCTCTCACTGTAATCTGCACCAGTACTGAACAATGTGCCATTCCCCTCTCACTGTAATCTACTCCAGTACTGAACAATGTCCCATTCTCCTCTCACTGTAATCTACACCGGTACTGAACAATGTCCCATTCCCCTCACTGTAATCTACACCAGTACTGAACAATGTCCCATTCCCCTCTCACTGTAATCTACACCAGTACTGAACAATGACCCATTCTGCTCACTGTAATCTACACCAGTGCAGAATAATGTCCCATTCCCCTCACTGTAATCTACAGCACGACTGAACAATGTCCCATTCCCCTCACTGTAATCTACACCAGCACTGAACAATGTCCCATTCCTCTCACTGTAATCTACACCAGTACTGAACAATGTCCCATTCTCCTCTCACTGTAATCTACACCAGTACTGAGCAATGTCCCATTCCCCTCACTGTAATCTACACCAGTACTGAACAATGTCCCATTCCCCTCACTGTAATCTACACCAGTTCTGAAGAATGTCCCATTCCCCCGACTGTAATCTACACCAGCACTGAACAATGTCCCATTATCCTCACTGTAATCTACACCAGTATTGAACAATGTCCCATTCCTCTCACTGTAATCTACACCAGTACTGAACAGTGTCCCATTCGCCCCTCACTGTAATCTACACCAGGACTGAACAATGTCCCATTCCCCTCACTGTAATCTACACCAGTACTGAACAATGTCCCATTCCTCTCACTGTAATCTACACCTGTACTGAACAGTGTCCCATTCCCCTCACTGTAATCTACACCAATACTGAACAATTTCCCATTCCTCTCACTGTAATCTACACCAGTACTGAACAATGTCCCAACCCCCCCCTCACTGTAATCTACACCAGTACTGAACAATGTCCCATTCCCCTCTCACTGTAATCTACACCAGTACTGAACAATGTCCCATTCCCCTCTCACTGTAATCTACACCAGTACTGAAGAATGTCCCATTCCCCTCACTGTAATCTACACCAGTAGTGAAAAATGTCCCATTCTCCTCACTGTAATCTACACCAGTACTGAACAATGTCCCATTCCCCTCACTGTAATCTACACCAGTACTGAGTAATGTCCCATTCTCCTCTCATTGTAATCTACACCAGTACTGAACAATGTCCCATTCCCCTCACTGTAATCTACAGCAATACTGAACAATTTCCCATTCCTCTCACTGTAATCTACACCAGTACTGAACAATGTCCCATTTTCCTCACTGTAATCTACACCAGTATTGAACAATGTCCCATTCTCCTCACTGTAATCTACACCAGTTCTGAACAATGTCCCATTCCCCTCTCACTGCAATCTACACCAGTACTGAACAATGTCCCATTCTCCTCACTGTAATCTACACCAGTACTGAACAATGTCCCATTCCCCTCTCACTGCAATCTACACCAGTACTGAAGAATGTCCCATTCTCCTCACTGTAATCTACACCAGAAGTGAACAATGTCCCATTCCCCTCACTGTAATCTACACCAGTACTGAACAATGTCACATTCCCCTCACTGTAATCTACACCAGTACTGAACAATGTCCCATTCCCCTCACTGTAATCTACACCAGTGCTGAGTAATGTCCCATTCTCCTCTCATTGTAATCTACACCAGTACTGAACAATGTCCCATTCCACTCTCACTGTAATCTACACCAGTACTGTACAATGTCCCATTCCCCTCACTGTAACCTACACCCGTACTGAACAATGTGCCATTCCCCTCACTGTAATCTACACCAGTTCTGAACAATGTCCCATTCCCCTCTCACTGTAATCTACACCAGTACTGAACAATGTCCCATTCTCCTCACTGTAATCTACACCAGTATTGAACAATGTCCTATTCTCCTCACTGTAATCTACACCAGTACTGAACAATGTCCCATTCTCCTCTCACTGTAATCTACACCAGTACTGAACAATGTGCCATTCCCCTCTCACTGTAATCTACTCCAGTACTGAACAATGTCCCATTCCTCTCACTGTAATCTACACCAGTACTGAACAATGTCCCATTCTCCTCTCACTGTAATCTACACCGGTACTGAACAATGTCCCATTCCCCTCACTGTAATCTACACCAGTACTGAACAATGTCCCATTCCACTCTCACTGTAATCTACACCAGTACTGAACAATGACCCATTCTGCTCACTGTAATCTACACCAGTGCAGAATAATGTCCCATTCCCCTCACTGTAATCTACAGCACGACTGAACAATGTCCCATTCCCCTCACTGTAATCTACACCAGTACTGAACAATGTCCCATTCCTCTCACTGCAATCTACACCAGTACTGAACAATGTCCCATTCTCCTCTCACTGTAATCTACACCGGTACTGAGCAATGTCCCATTCCCCTCACTGTAATCTACACCAGCACTGAACAATGTCCCATTCCCCTCACTCTAATCTACACCAGTATTGAACAATGTCCCATTCTCCTCACTGTAATCTACACCAGTACTGAACAATGTCCCATTCTCCTCTCACTGTAATCTTCACCGGTACTGAACAATGTCCCATTCCCCTCACTGTAATCTACACCAGTACTGAACAATGTCCCATTCCCCTCACTGTAATCTACACCAGTACTGAAAAATGTCCCATTCTCCTCACTGTAATCTACACCAGTACTGAACAATCTCCCAGTCCGCGCGCACTGTAATCTACACCAGTACTGAGCAATGTCCCATTCTCCTGTCACTGTAATCTACACCAGTACTGAGTAATGTCCCATTCTCCTCTCATTGTAATCTACACCAGTACTGAACAATGTCCCATTCCCCTCACTGTAATCTACAGCAATACTGAACAATTTCCCATTCCTCTCACTGTAATCTACACCAGTACTGAACAATGTCCCATTCTCCTCACTGTAATCTACACCAGTATTGAACAATGTCCCATTCTCCTCACTGTAATCTACACCAGTTCTGAACAATGTCCCATTCCCCTCTCACTGCAATCTACACCAGTACTGAACAATGTCCCATTCTCCTCACTGTAATCTACACCAGTACTGAACAATGTCCCATTCCCCTCTCACTGCAATCTACACCAGTACTGAACAATGTCCCATTCTCCTCACTGTAATCTACACCAGTTCTGAACAATGTCCCATTCCTCTCACTGTAATCTACACCAGTACTGAACAATGTCCCATTCTCCTCTCACTGTAATCTACACCGGTACTGAACAATGTCCCATTCCCCTCACTGTAATCTACACCAGTACTGAACAATGTCCCATTCCCCTCTCACTGTAATCTACACCAGTACTGAACAATGACCCATTCTGCTCACTGTAATCTACACCAGTGCAGAATAATGTCCCATTCCCCTCACTGTAATCTACAGCACGACTGAACAATGTCCCATTCCCCTCACTGTAATCTACACCAGCACTGAACAATGTCCCATTCCTCTCACTGCAATCTACACCAGTACTGAACAATGTCCCATTCTCCTCTCACTGTAATCTACACCAGTACTGAGCAATGTCCCATTCCCCTCACTGTAATCTGCACCAGTACTGAACAATGTCCCATTCCCCTCACTGTAATCTACACCAGTTCTGAAGAATGTCCCATTCCCCCGACTGTAATCTACACCAGCACTGAACAATGTCCCATTATCCTCACTGCAATCTACACCAGTATTGAACAATGTCCCATTCCTCTCACTGTAATCTACACCAGTACTGAACAGTGTCCCATTCGCCCCTCACTGTAATCTACACCAGGACTGAACAATGTCCCATTCCCCTCACTGTAATCTAAACCAGTACTGAACAATGTCCCATTCCTCTCACTGTAATCTACACCAGTACTGAACAATGTCCCATTCCCCTCACTGTAACCTACACCCGTACTGAACAATGTCCCATTCTCCTCACTCTAATCTACACCAGTACTGAACCATGTCCCATTCCCCTCACTGTAATCTACAACAGTACTGAACAATGTCCCATTCCCCTCTCACTGTAATCTACACCAGTACTGAACAATGACCCATTCTGCTCACTGTAATCTACACCAGTGCAGAAAAATGTCCCATTCCCCTCACTGTAATCTACAGCACGACTGAACAATGTCCCATTCCCCCCTCACTGTAATCTACACCAATACTGAAGAATGTCCCATTCCCCTCACTGTAATCTACACCAGTACTGAACAATGTCACATTCCCCTCACTGTAATCTACACCAATACTGAAGAATGTCCCATTCCCCTCACTGTAATCTACACCAGTTGTGAACAATGTCCCATTCTCCTCACTGTAATCTACACCAGTACTGAACAATGTCCCATTCCCCTCACTGTAATCTGCACCAGTACTGAACAATGTCCCATTCCCCTCACTGTAATCTGCACCAGTACTGAACAATGTCCCATTATCCTCACTGTAATCTACACCAGTACTGAACAATGTCCCATTCCCCTCACTCTAATCTACACCAGTACTGAACAATGTCCCATTCTCCTCACTGTAATCTACAGCACGACTGAACAATGTCCCATTCCCCTCACTGTAATCTGCACCAGTACTGAACAATGTCCCATTATCCTCACTGTAATCTACACCAGTATTGAACAATGTCCCATTCCTCTCACTGTAATCTACACCAGTACTGAACAGTGTCCCATTCGCCCCTCACTGTAATCTACACCAGGACTGAACAATGTCCCATTCCCCTCACTGTAATCTACACCAGTACTGAAAAATGTCCCATTCCTCTCACTGTAATCTACACCAGTACTGAACCATGTCCCATTCCCCTCACTGTAATCTACACCAGTGCAGAAAAATGTCCCATTCCCCTCACTGTAATCTACAGCACGACTGAACAATGTCCCATTCCCCTCACTGAAATCTACAGCACGACTGAACAATGTCCCATTCCCCCCTCACTGTAATCTACACCAGTACTGAGTAATGTCCCATTCTCCTCTCATTGTAATCTGCACCAGTACTGAACAATGTCCCATTCCCCTCACTGTAATCTGCACCAGTACTGAACAATGTCCCATTCTCCTCACTGTAATCTACACCAGTACTGAACAATGTCCCATTCCCCTCACTGTAATCTACACCAGCACTGAACAATGTCCCATTCCTCTCAGTGTAATCTACCCCAGCACTGAACAATGCCCCATTCTCCTCTCACTGTAATCTACACCAGTACTGAACAATGTCCCATCCCCCCTCTCACTGTAATCTACACCAGAACTGAACAATGTCCCATTCTCCTCACCTGTAATCTACACCAGTACTGAACAATGTCCCATTCGCCTCACTGTAATCTACACCAGTACTGAACAATGTCCCATTCCCCTCACTGTAATCTACACCAGCACTGAACAATGTCCCATTCCCTCTCACTGTAATCTACACCAGTACTGAACAATGTCCCACTCCACTCTCACTGTAATCTACACCAGTACTGAAGAATGTCACCGTCCCCCGACTGTAATCTACACCAGTACTGAACAATTTCCCATTCCTCTCACTGTAATCTACACCAGTACTGAACAGTGTCCCATTCTCCCCTCACTGAAATCTACACCAGGACGGAACAATGTCCCATTCCCCTCACTGTAATCTACACCAGTACTGAACAATGTCCCATTCCCCTCACTGTAATCTACACCAGTCCTGAACAATGTCCCATTCTCCTCTCACTATAATCTACACCTGTACTGAACAATGTCCCATTCCCCTCACTGTAATCTACACCAGTACTGAACAATGTCCCATTCCCCTCACTGTAATCTACCCCAGTACTGAACAATGTCCCATTCCCCTCTCACTGCAATCTACACCAGTACTGAACAATGTCCCATTCTCCTCACTGTAATCTACACCAGTACTGAACAATGTCCCATTCCCCTCACTGTAATCGATACCAGTACTGAACAATGTCCCATTGCCCTCTCACTGTAATCTACACCAGTACAGAACAATGTCCCATTCCCCTCACTGTAATCTACACCAGTACTGAACAATGTCCCATTCTCCTCACTGTAATCTACACCAGTACTGAACAATGTCCCATTCCCCTCACTGTAATCTACACCAGTACTGAACAATGTCCCATTCCCCTCACTGTAATCTACACCAGTACTGAACAATGTTCCATTCTCCTCACTGTAATCTACACCTGTACTGAACAATGTCCCATTCCCCTCACTGTAATCTACACCAGTACTGAACAATGTCCCATTCCCCTCACTGTAATCTACACCAGTAGTGAACAATGTCCCATTCCCCTCACTGTAATCTGCACCAGTACTGAACAATGCCCCATTCCCCTCACTGTAATCTTCACCAGTACTGAACAATGTCCCATTCTCCTCTCACTATAATCTACACCTGTACTGAACAAAATGTCCCATTCCCCTCACTGTAATCTACACCAGTACTGAACAATGTCCCATTCTCCTCTCACTATAATCTACAGCTGTACTGAACAATGTCCCATTCCCCTCACTGCAATCTACACCAGTACTGAACAATGTCCCATTCCCCTCACTGTAATCTACACCAGTACTGAACAATGTCCCATTCTCCTCACTGTAATCTACACCAGTACTGAACAATGTCCCATTCTCCTCACTGTAATCTACACCAGTACTGAACAATGTCCCATCCCCCCCCTCACTGTAATCTACACCAGTACTGAACAATGTCGCATTCTCCTCAGTGCAATCTACACTAGTCCTGAACAATGTCCCATTCCCCCCTCACTGTAATCTACACCAGGACTGAACAATGTCCCATTCCCCTCTCACTGTAATCTCCACCAGTACTGAACAATGTCCCATTCTCCTCACTGTAATCTACACCAGTACTGAAGAATGTCCCATTCCCCTCTCACTGTAATCTACACCAGTACTGTACAATGTCCCATTCCCCTCACTGTAACCTACACCCGTACTGAACAATGTGCCATTCCCCTCACTGTAATCTACACCAGTTCTGAACAATGTCCCATTCCCCTCTCACTGTAATCTACACCAGTGCTGAACAATGTCCCATTCTCCTCACTGTAATCTACACCAGTATTGAACAATGTCCTATTCTCCTCACTGTAATCTACACCAGGACTGAACAATGTCCCATTCTCCTCTCACTGTAATCTACACCAGTACTGAACAATGTGCCATTCCCCTCTCACTGTAATCTACTCCAGTACTGAACAATGTCCCATTCCTCTCACTGTAATCTACACCAGTACTGAACAATGTCCCATTCTCCTCTCACTGTAATCTACACCGGTACTGAACAATGTCCCATTCCCCTCACTGTAATCTACACCAGTACTGAACAATGTCCCATTCCACTCTCACTGTAATCTACACCAGTACTGAACAATGACCCATTCTGCTCACTGTAATCTACACCAGTGCAGAATAATGTCCCATTCCCCTCACTGTAATCTACAGCACGACTGAACAATGTCCCATTCCCCTCACTGTAATCTACACCAGTACTGAACAATGTCCCATTCCTCTCACTGTAATCTACACCAGTACTGAACAATGTCCCATTCTCCTCTCACTGCAATCTACACCGGTACTGAGCAATGTCCCATTCCCCTCACTGTAATCTACACCAGTACTGAACAATGTCCCATTCCCCTCACTCTAATCTACACCAGTATTGAACAATGTCCCATTCTCCTCACTGTAATCTACACCAGTACTGAACAATGTCCCATTCTCCTCTCACTGTAATCTACACCGGTACTGAACAATGTCCCATTCCCCTCACTGTAATCTACACCAGTACTGAACAATGTCCCATTCCCCTCACTCTAATCCACACCAGTACTGAACAATGTCCCATTCTCCTCACTGTAATCTACACCAGTACTGAACGATGTCCCATTCCCCTCACTGTAATCTAAACCTGTACTGAACAATGTCCCATTCCCCTCACTGTAATCTACACCAGTACTGAACAATGTCCCATTCCCCTCTCACTGTAATCTACACCAGTACTGAACAATGTCCCATTCCCCTCACTGTAATCTACACCAGTACTGAACAATGTTCCATTCTCCTCACTGTAATCTAAACCTGTACTGAACAATGTCCCATTCCCCTCACTGTAATCTACACCAGTACTGAACAATGTCCCATTCCCCTCTCACTGTAATCTACACGAGTACTGAACAATGTCCCATTCCCCTCATTGTAATCTACACTAGTAGTGAAGAATGCCCCATTCCCCTCACTGTAATCTTCACCAGTACTGAACAATGTCCCATTCCGCTCACTGTAATCTTCACCAGTACTGAGCAATGTCCCATTCCCCTCTCATTGTAATCTACACCCGTACTGAACAAAGTCCCATTCCCCTCACTGTAATCTACACCAGTACTGAACAATTTCCCATTCCTCTCACTGTAATCGACACCAGTACTGAACAATGTCCCATTCTCCTCACTGTAATCTACACCAGTACTGAACAATGTCCCATTCCCCTCACTGTAATCTACACCAGTACGGGACAATGCCCCATTCCCCCTCTCACTGTAATCTACACCAGTACTGAACAATGTCCCATTCCCCCCCCTCACTGTAATTACACCAGCACTGAACAATGTCCCATTCCCCCCTCACTGTAATCTACACCAGTACTGAACAATGTCCCATTCCCCTCACTGTAATGTACACCAGTACTGGGCAATGTCCCATTCCCCTCTCATTGTAATCTACACCAGTACTGAACAATGTCCCATTCCCCTCTCACTGTAATCTACCCCAGTACTGAAGAATGTCCCATTCCTCTCTCACTATAATCTGCACCAGCACTGAACATTGTCCCATTCTCCCCTCACTGTAATCTACACCAGTACTGAACAATGTCCCATTCCTCTCACTGTAATCTACGCCAGTACTGAACAATGTCCCATTCTCCTCACTGTAATCTACACCAGTCCTGAACAATGTCCCATTCTCCTCTCACTGTCATCTACACCAGTACTGAACAATGTCCCATTCCCCTCTCTGTAATCTACACCAGAACTGAACAATGTCCCATTCCCTCTCACTGTAATCTACACCAGTACTGAACAATGTGCCATTCTCCTCTCACTGCAATCTACACCAGTACTGAACAATGTCCCATTCCCCTCACTGTAATCTACACCTGTACTGAACAATGTCCCATTCCCTCTCACTGTAATCTACACCAGCACTGAAGAATGTCCCATTCCCCTCACTGTAATCTACACCAGTACTGAACAATGTCCTATTCCCCTCACTGTAATCTACACCAGTACTGAACAATGTCCCATTCCCCTCACTGTAATCTACACCTGTACTGAACAATGTCCCATTCCCTCTCACTGTAATCTACACCAGTACTGAACAATGTGCCATTCTCCTCTCACTGTAATCTACACCAGTACTGAACAATGTGCCATTCTCCTCTCACTGTAATCTACACCAGTACTGAACAATGTCCCATTCTCCTCTCACTGTAATCTACACCAGTACTGAAGAATGTCCCATTCCCCTCACTGTAATCTACACCAGTACTGAACAATGTCCCATTCTCCTCACTGTAATCTACACCAGTACTGAACAACATCCCATTCCCCTCACTGTAATCTACACCAGCACTGAACAATGTCCCATTCTCCTCACTGTAATCTACACCCGTACTGAACAGTGTCCCATTCCCCACACTGTAATCTACACGTGTACTGAACAATGTCCCATTCCCCTCACTAATCTACCCATGTACTGAACAATGTCCCATTCCCCTCACTGTAATCTACACCAGTATTGAACAATGTCCCATTCCCCTCACTGTAATCTACACGAGCACTGAACAATGTCCCATTCTCGCCTCACTGTAATCGACACCAGTACTGAACAATGTCCCTTTCTCCTCTCACTGTAATCTACACGAGCACTGAACAATGTCCCATTCCCCTCACTGTAATCTGCACCAGTATTGAACAATGTCCCATTCCCCTCTCTCTGTAATCTACACCAGCACTGAGCAATGTCCCATTCTCCCCACTGTAATCTACACCAGTATTGAACAATGTCCCATTCCCCTCTCACTGTAATCTACACCTGTACTGAACAATGTCCCATTCTCCTCACTGTAATCTACACCAGTATTGAACAATGTCCCATTCTCCTCTCACTGTAATCTACACCAGTACTGAACAATGTCCCATTCTCCTCACTGTAATCTACACCTGTACTGAACAATGTCCCATTCTCCTCTCACTGTAATCTACACCAGTACTGAAGAATGTCCCATTCCCCTCAGTGTAATCTGCACCTGTACTGAACAGTGTCTGATTCCCTCTCGCTGTAATCTACACCAGTACTGAAAAATGCCCCATCATCCTGACTGTAATGTACACCGGTACTGAACAGTGTCCCATTCTCCTCACTGTAATCTACACCAGTACTGAACAATGTCCCATTCTCCTCACTGTAATCTACACCAGTACTGAACAATGTCCCATTCCACTCACTGTAATCTACACCAGGACTGAAGAATGTCCCATTCCCCTCTCACTGTAATCTACACCAGTACAGAACAATGTCCCATTCCCCTCACTGTAATCCACACCAGCACTGAACAATGTCCCATTCCCCTCACTGTAATCTACACCAGTACTGAACAATGTCCCATTCTCCTCACTGTAATCTACACCAGTACTGAACAATGTCCCATTCCTCTCACTGTAATCTACACCAGTACTGAACAATGTCCCATTCCCCTCTCACTGTAATCTACACCAGTACTGAACAATGTCCCATTCCCCTCACTGTAATCTGCACCAGTACTGAACAATGTCCCATTCCTCTCACTGTAATCTGCCCCAGCACTGAACAATGTCCCATTCTCCTCTCACTGTAATCTACACCTGTACTGAACAATGTCCCAGTCCCCGCTCACTGTAATCTACACCAGTACTGAACAATGTCCCATTCTCCTCACTGTAATCTACACCTGTACTGATCAATGTCCCATTCCCATCACTGCAATCTACACCAGTACTGAACAATGTCCCATTCCCCTCACTGCAATCTACACCAGTACTGAACAATGTCCCAGTCTCCTCACTGTAATCTACACCTGTACTGAACAATGTCCCATTCCCCTCACTGTAAACTACACCAATACTGAACAATTTCCCATTCCTCTCACTGTAATCTACACCAGTACTGAACAATGTCCCATCCCCCCCCTCACTGTAATCAACACCAGCACTGAACAATGTCCCATTCCCCTCACTGTAATCTACACCAGTACTGAACAATGTCCCATTCCCCTCACTGTAATCTACACCAGTACTGAACAATGTCCCATTCTCCTCTCACTACAATCTGCACCTGTACTGAACAATGTCCCATTCCCCTCACTGCAATCGACACCAGTACTGAACAATGTCCCATTCCCCTCACTGCAATCTACACCAGTACTGAACAATGTCCCATTCTCCTCACTGTAATCTACACCAGTACTGAACAATGTCCCATTCTCCTCACTGTAATCTACACCAGTACTGAGTAATGTCCCATTCCCCTCTTATTGTAATCTACACCAGTACTGAACAATGTCCCATTCCCCTGTCACTGCAATCTACACCAGTACTGAACAATGTCCCATTCTCCTCACTGTAATCTACACCAGTAATGAACAATGTCCCATTCCCCTCACTGTAATCTACACCAGTACTGAACAATGTCCCATTCCCCTCTCACTGTAATCTACACCAGTACTGAACAATGTCCCATTCCCCGCACTGTAATCTACACCAGGACTGAACAATGTCCCATTCCCCTCTCACTGTAATCTACAGCAGTACTGTACAATGTCCCATTCCCCTCACTGTAACCTACTCCCGTACTGAACAATGTGCCATTCCCCTCACTAATCTACACCAGTTCTGAACAATGTCCCATTCCCCTCTCACTGCAATCTACACCAGTACTGAACAATGTCCCATTCTCCTCACTGTAATCTACACCAGTTCTGAACAATGTCCCATTCCCCTCTCACTGCAATCTACACCAGTACTGAACAATGTCCCATTCTCCTCACTGTAATCTACACCAGTACTGAACAATGTCCCATTCCCCTCTCACTGCAATCTACACCAGTACTGAACAATGTCCCATTCTCCTCACTGTAATCTACACCAGTACTGAACAATGTCCCATTCCCCTCTCACTGTAATCTACTCCAGTACTGAACAATGTCCCATTTCCGCCTCACTGTAATCTACACCGGTACTGAACAATGTCCCATTCTCCTCACTGTAATCTACACCAGTACTGAGTAATGTCCCATTCCCCTCTCATTGTAATCTACACCAGTACTGAACAATGTCCCGTTCCCCTCACTGTAATCTACACCAATACTGAACAATGTCCCATTCCTCTCACTGTAATCTACACCAGGACTGAACAATGTCCCATTCTCCTCTCACTGTAATCTACACCGGTACTGAACAATGTCCCATTCCCCTCACTGTAATCTACACCAGTACTGAACAATGCCCCATCCCCCCCCTCACTGTAATCTACACCAGTACTGAACAATGTCCCATTCCCCTCACTGTAATCTACACCAGTACTGAACAATGTCCCATTCTCCTCTCACTATAATCTACACCTGTACTGAACAATGTCCCATTCCCCTCGCTGTAATCTACACCAGTACTGAACAATGTCCCATTCCCCTCACTGTAATCTACCCCAGTACTGAACAATGTCCCATTCTCCTCACTGTCATCTACACCAGTACTGAACAATGTCCCATTCTCCTCACTGTAATCTACACCAGTACTGAGCAATGTCCCATTCCCCTCTCACTGTAATCTACACCAGTACTGAACAATGTCCCATTCCCCTCTCACTGTAATCTACCCCAGCACTGAACAATGTCCCATTCCCCTCACTGTCATCTACCCCAGTCCTGAACAATGTCCCATTCTCCTCACTAATCTACACCAGTACTGAACAATGTCCCATTCGCCCCTCACTGTAATCTACACCAGGACTGAACAATGTCCCATTCTCCTCACTGTAATCTACACCAGTACTGAACAATGTCCCATTCGCCCCTCACTGTAATCTACACCAGTACTGAACAATGTCCCATTCCCCTCTCACTGTAATCTACACCAGTACTGAACAATGTCCCATTCCCCTCACTGTAATCTACATCAGTCCTGAACAATGTCCCATTCCCCTCTCACTGTAATCTACACCAGTACTGAGCAATGTCCCATTCCCCTCTCACTGTAATCTACACCAGTACTGAACAATGTCCCATTCCCCTCTCACTGTAATCTACCCCAGTACTGAACAATGTCCCATTCCCCTCACTGTAATCTACACCAGGACTGAACAATGTCCCATTCTCCTCACTGTAATCTACACCAGTACTGAACAATGTCCCATTCGCCCCTCACTGTAATCTACACCAGGACTGAACAATGTCCCATTCTCCTCACTGTAATCTACACCAGTACTGAACAATGTCCCATTCGCCCCTCACTGTAATCTACACCAGTACTGAACAATGTCCCATTCCCCTCACTGTAATCTACACCAGTACTGAACAATGTCCCATTCTCCTCACTGTAATCTACACCTGTCCTGAACAATGTCCCATTCCCCTCACTGTAATCTACACCAATACTGAACAATTTCCCATTCCTCTCACTGTAATCTACACCAGTACTGAACAATGTCCCATCCCCCCCCTCACTGTAATCTACACCAGTACTGAACAATGTCCCATTCCCCTCACTGTAATCTACCCCAGTCCTGAACAATGTCCCATTCCCCTCTCACTGTCATCCACACCAGTACTGAACAATGACCCATTCTGCTCACTGTAATCTACACCAGTGCAGAAAAATGTCCCATTCCCCTCACTGTAATCTACAGCACGACTGAACAATGTCCCATTCCCCTCTCAGTGTAATCTACACCAGTACTGAACAATGTCCCATTCCCCTCTCAGTGTAATCTGCACCAGTACTGAACAATGTCCCATTCCCCTCTCACTGTAATCTACACCAGTTCTGAACAATGTCCCATTCCCCTCTGTGGAATCTACACCAGTACTGAAGAATGTCCCATTCCCCTCACTGAAATCTACACCAGTACTGAACAATGTCCCATTCTCCTCACTGTAATCTACACCAGCACGGAAAATTGTCCCATTCCCCTCACTATAATCTACACCTGTACTGAACAATGTCCCATTCCCCCCTCACTGTAATCTACACCTGTACTGAACAGTGTCCCATTCCCCTCACTGTAATCTGCACCAATACTGAACAATTTCCCATTCCTCTCACTGTAATCTACACCAGTACTGAACAATGTCCCAACCCCCCCCTCACTGTAATCTACACCAGTACTGAACAATGTCCCATTCCCCTCTCACTGTAATCTACACCAGTACTGAACAATGTCCCATTCCCCTCTCACTGTAATCTACACCAGTACTGAAGAATGTCCCATTCCCCTCACTGTAATCTACACCAGTAGTGAAAAATGTCCCATTCTCCTCACTGTAATCTGCACCAGTACTGAACAATGTCCCATTCTCCTCACTGTAATCTACACCAGTATTGAACAATGTCCCATTCTCCTCACTGTAATCTACACCAGTTCTGAACAATGTCCCATTCCCCTCTCACTGCAATCTACACCAGTACTGAACAATGTCCTATTCTCCTCACTGTAATCTACACCAGTACTGAACAATGTCCCATTCCCCTCTCACTGTAATCTACACCAGTACTGAACAATGTCCCATTCTCCTCTCACTGTAATCTGCACCAGTACTGAACAATGTGCCATTCCCCTCTCACTGTAATCTACTCCAGCACTGAACAATGTCCCATTCTCCTCTCACTGTAATCTACACCGGTACTGAACAATGTCCCATTCCCCTCACTGTAATCTACACCAGTACTGAACAATGTCCCATTCCCCTCTCACTGTAATCTACACCAGTACTGAACAATGACCCATTCTGCTCACTGTAATCTACACCAGTGCAGAATAATGTCCCATTCCCCTCACTGTAATCTACAGCACGACTGAACAATGTCCCATTCCCCTCACTGTAATCTACACCAGCACTGAACAATGTCCCATTCCTCTCACTGTAATCTACACCAGTACTGAACAATGTCCCATTCTCCTCTCACTGTAATCTACACCAGTACTGAGCAATGTCCCATTCCCCTCACTGTAATCTACACCAGTACTGAACAATGTCCCATTCCCCTCACTGTAATCTACACCAGTTCTGAAGAATGTCCCATTCCCCCGACTGTAATCTACACCAGCACTGAACAATGTCCCATTATCCTCACTGTAATCTACACCAGTACTGAACAGTGTCCCATTCGCCCCTCACTGTAATCTACACCAGGACTGAACAATGTCCCATTCCCCTCACTGTAATCTACACCAGTACTGAACAATGTCCCATTCCTCTCACTGTAATCTACACCTGTACTGAACAGTGTCCCATTCCCCTCACTGTAATCTACACCAATACTGAACAATTTCCCATTCCTCTCACTGTAATCTACACCAGTACTGAACAATGTCCCAACCCCCCCCTCACTGTAATCTACACCAGTACTGAACAATGTCCCATTCCCCTCTCACTGTAATCTACACCAGTACTGAACAATGTCCCATTCCCCTCTCACTGTAATCTACACCAGTACTGAAGAATGTCCCATTCCCCTCACTGTAATCTACACCAGTAGTGAAAAATGTCCCATTCTCCTCACTGTAATCTACACCAGTACTGAACAATGTCCCATTCCCCTCACTGTAATCTACACCAGTACTGAGTAATGTCCCATTCTCCTCTCATTGTAATCTACACCAGTACTGAACAATGTCCCATTCCCCTCACTGTAATCTACAGCAATACTGAACAATTTCCCATTCCTCTCACTGTAATCTACACCAGTACTGAACAATGTCCCATTTTCCTCACTGTAATCTACACCAGTATTGAACAATGTCCCATTCTCCTCACTGTAATCTACACCAGTTCTGAACAATGTCCCATTCCCCTCTCACTGCAATCTACACCAGTACTGAACAATGTCCCATTCTCCTCACTGTAATCTACACCAGTACTGAACAATGTCCCATTCTCCTCTCACTATAATCTACACCTGTACTGAACAATGTCCCATTCCCCTCGCTGTAATCTACACCAGTACTGAACAATGTCCCATTCCCCTCACTGTAATCTACCCCAGTACTGAACAATGTCCCATTCTCCTCACTGTCATCTACACCAGTACTGAACAATGTCCCATTCTCCTCACTGTAATCTACACCAGTACTGAGCAATGTCCCATTCCCCTCTCACTGTAATCTACACCAGTACTGAACAATGTCCCATTCCCCTCTCACTGTAATCTACCCCAGCACTGAACAATGTCCCATTCCCCTCACTGTCATCTACCCCAGTCCTGAACAATGTCCCATTCTCCTCACTAATCTACACCAGTACTGAACAATGTCCCATTCGCCCCTCACTGTAATCTACACCAGGACTGAACAATGTCCCATTCTCCTCACTGTAATCTACACCAGTACTGAACAATGTCCCATTCGCCCCTCACTGTAATCTACACCAGTACTGAACAATGTCCCATTCCCCTCTCACTGTAATCTACACCAGTACTGAACAATGTCCCATTCCCCTCACTGTAATCTACATCAGTCCTGAACAATGTCCCATTCCCCTCTCACTGTAATCTACACCAGTACTGAGCAATGTCCCATTCCCCTCTCACTGTAATCTACACCAGTACTGAACAATGTCCCATTCCCCTCTCACTGTAATCTACCCCAGTACTGAACAATGTCCCATTCCCCTCACTGTAATCTACACCAGGACTGAACAATGTCCCATTCTCCTCACTGTAATCTACACCAGTACTGAACAATGTCCCATTCGCCCCTCACTGTAATCTACACCAGGACTGAACAATGTCCCATTCTCCTCACTGTAATCTACACCAGTACTGAACAATGTCCCATTCGCCCCTCACTGTAATCTACACCAGTACTGAACAATGTCCCATTCCCCTCACTGTAATCTACACCAGTACTGAACAATGTCCCATTCTCCTCACTGTAATCTACACCTGTCCTGAACAATGTCCCATTCCCCTCACTGTAATCTACACCAATACTGAACAATTTCCCATTCCTCTCACTGTAATCTACACCAGTACTGAACAATGTCCCATCCCCCCCCTCACTGTAATCTACACCAGTACTGAACAATGTCCCATTCCCCTCACTGTAATCTACCCCAGTCCTGAACAATGTCCCATTCCCCTCTCACTGTCATCCACACCAGTACTGAACAATGACCCATTCTGCTCACTGTAATCTACACCAGTGCAGAAAAATGTCCCATTCCCCTCACTGTAATCTACAGCACGACTGAACAATGTCCCATTCCCCTCTCAGTGTAATCTACACCAGTACTGAACAATGTCCCATTCCCCTCTCAGTGTAATCTGCACCAGTACTGAACAATGTCCCATTCCCCTCTCACTGTAATCTACACCAGTTCTGAACAATGTCCCATTCCCCTCTGTGGAATCTACACCAGTACTGAAGAATGTCCCATTCCCCTCACTGAAATCTACACCAGTACTGAACAATGTCCCATTCTCCTCACTGTAATCTACACCAGCACGGAAAATTGTCCCATTCCCCTCACTATAATCTACACCTGTACTGAACAATGTCCCATTCCCCCCTCACTGTAATCTACACCTGTACTGAACAGTGTCCCATTCCCCTCACTGTAATCTGCACCAATACTGAACAATTTCCCATTCCTCTCACTGTAATCTACACCAGTACTGAACAATGTCCCAACCCCCCCCTCACTGTAATCTACACCAGTACTGAACAATGTCCCATTCCCCTCTCACTGTAATCTACACCAGTACTGAACAATGTCCCATTCCCCTCTCACTGTAATCTACACCAGTACTGAAGAATGTCCCATTCCCCTCACTGTAATCTACACCAGTAGTGAAAAATGTCCCATTCTCCTCACTGTAATCTGCACCAGTACTGAACAATGTCCCATTCTCCTCACTGTAATCTACACCAGTATTGAACAATGTCCCATTCTCCTCACTGTAATCTACACCAGTTCTGAACAATGTCCCATTCCCCTCTCACTGCAATCTACACCAGTACTGAACAATGTCCTATTCTCCTCACTGTAATCTACACCAGTACTGAACAATGTCCCATTCCCCTCTCACTGTAATCTACACCAGTACTGAACAATGTCCCATTCTCCTCTCACTGTAATCTGCACCAGTACTGAACAATGTGCCATTCCCCTCTCACTGTAATCTACTCCAGCACTGAACAATGTCCCATTCTCCTCTCACTGTAATCTACACCGGTACTGAACAATGTCCCATTCCCCTCACTGTAATCTACACCAGTACTGAACAATGTCCCATTCCCCTCTCACTGTAATCTACACCAGTACTGAACAATGACCCATTCTGCTCACTGTAATCTACACCAGTGCAGAATAATGTCCCATTCCCCTCACTGTAATCTACAGCACGACTGAACAATGTCCCATTCCCCTCACTGTAATCTACACCAGCACTGAACAATGTCCCATTCCTCTCACTGTAATCTACACCAGTACTGAACAATGTCCCATTCTCCTCTCACTGTAATCTACACCAGTACTGAGCAATGTCCCATTCCCCTCACTGTAATCTACACCAGTACTGAACAATGTCCCATTCCCCTCACTGTAATCTACACCAGTTCTGAAGAATGTCCCATTCCCCCGACTGTAATCTACACCAGCACTGAACAATGTCCCATTATCCTCACTGTAATCTACACCAGTACTGAACAGTGTCCCATTCGCCCCTCACTGTAATCTACACCAGGACTGAACAATTTCCCATTCTCCTCTCATTGTAATCTACACCAGTACTGAACAATGTCCCATTCCCCTCACTGTAATCTACACCAGTATTGAACAATGTCCCATTCTCCTCACTGTAATCTACACCAGTTCTGAACAATGTCCCATTCCCCTCTCACTGCAATCTACACCAGTACTGAACAATGTCCCATTCTCCTCACTGTAATCTACACCAGTACTGAACAATGTCCCATTCCCCTCTCACTGCAATCTACACCAGTACTGAAGAATGTCCCATTCTCCTCACTGTAATCTACACCAGAAGTGAACAATGTCCCATTCCCCTCACTGTAATCTACACCAGTACTGAACAATGTCACATTCCCCTCACTGTAATCTACACCAGTACTGAACAATGTCCCATTCCCCTCACTGTAATCTACACCAGTGCTGAGTAATGTCCCATTCTCCTCTCATTGTAATCTACACCAGTACTGAACAATGTCCCATTCCACTCTCACTGTAATCTACACCAGTACTGTACAATGTCCCATTCCCCTCACTGTAACCTACACCCGTACTGAACAATGTGCCATTCCCCTCACTGTAATCTACACCAGTTCTGAACAATGTCCCATTCCCCTCTCACTGTAATCTACACCAGTACTGAACAATGTCCCATTCTCCTCACTGTAATCTACACCAGTATTGAACAATGTCCTATTCTCCTCACTGTAATCTACACCAGTACTGAACAATGTCCCATTCTCCTCTCACTGTAATCTACACCAGTACTGAACAATGTGCCATTCCCCTCTCACTGTAATCTACTCCAGTACTGAACAATGTCCCATTCCTCTCACTGTAATCTACACCAGTACTGAACAATGTCCCATTCTCCTCTCACTGTAATCTACACCGGTACTGAACAATGTCCCATTCCCCTCACTGTAATCTACACCAGTACTGAACAATGTCCCATTCCACTCTCACTGTAATCTACACCAGTACTGAACAATGACCCATTCTGCTCACTGTAATCTACACCAGTGCAGAATAATGTCCCATTCCCCTCACTGTAATCTACAGCACGACTGAACAATGTCCCATTCCCCTCACTGTAATCTACACCAGTACTGAACAATGTCCCATTCCCCTCACTGTAATCTACACCAGTACTGAACAATGTCCCATTCCCCTCACTGTAATCTACACCAGTACTGAAAAATGTCCCATTCTCCTCACTGTAATCTACACCAGTACTGAACAATCTCCCAGTCCGCGCGCACTGTAATCTACACCAGTACTGAGCAATGTCCCATTCTCCTGTCACTGTAATCTACACCAGTACTGAGTAATGTCCCATTCTCCTCTCATTGTAATCTACACCAGTACTGAACAATGTCCCATTCCCCTCACTGTAATCTACAGCAATACTGAACAATTTCCCATTCCTCTCACTGTAATCTACACCAGTACTGAACAATGTCCCATTCTCCTCACTGTAATCTACACCAGTATTGAACAATGTCCCATTCTCCTCACTGTAATCTACACCAGTTCTGAACAATGTCCCATTCCCCTCTCACTGCAATCTACACCAGTACTGAACAATGTCCCATTCTCCTCACTGTAATCTACACCAGTACTGAACAATGTCCCATTCCCCTCTCACTGCAATCTACACCAGTACTGAACAATGTCCCATTCTCCTCACTGTAATCTACACCAGTTCTGAACAATGTCCCATTCCCCTCTCACTGCAATCTACACCAGCACTGAACAATGTCCTATTCTCCTCACTGTAATCTACACCAGTTCTGAACAATGTCCCATTCTCCTCTCACTGTAATCTACACCAGGACTGAACAATGTCCCATTCCCCTCACTAATCTACACCAGTTCTGAACAATGTCCCATTCCCCTCTCACTGCAATCTACACCAGTACTGAACAATGTCCCATTCTCCTCACTGTAATCTACACCAGTTCTGAACAATGTCCCATTCCCCTCTCACTGCAATCTACACCAGTACTGAACAATGTCCCATTCTCCTCACTGTAATCTACACCAGTACTGAACAATGTCCCATTCCCCTCTCACTGCAATCTACACCAGTACTGAACAATGTCCCATTCTCCTCACTGTAATCTACACCAGTACTGAACAATGTCCCATTCCCCTCTCACTGTAATCTACTCCAGTACTGAACAATGTCCCATTTCCGCCTCACTGTAATCTACACCGGTACTGAACAATGTCCCATTCTCCTCACTGTAATCTACACCAGTACTGAGTAATGTCCCATTCCCCTCTCATTGTAATCTACACCAGTACTGAACAATGTCCCGTTCCCCTCACTGTAATCTACACCAATACTGAACAATGTCCCATTCCTCTCACTGTAATCTACACCAGGACTGAACAATGTCCCATTCTCCTCTCACTGTAATCTACACCGGTACTGAACAATGTCCCATTCCCCTCACTGTAATCTACACCAGTACTGAACAATGCCCCATCCCCCCCCTCACTGTAATCTACACCAGTACTGAACAATGTCCCATTCCCCTCACTGTAATCTACACCAGTACTGAACAATGTCCCATTCTCCTCTCACTATAATCTACACCTGTACTGAACAATGTCCCATTCCCCTCGCTGTAATCTACACCAGTACTGAACAATGTCCCATTCCCCTCACTGTAATCTACCCCAGTACTGAACAATGTCCCATTCTCCTCACTGTCATCTACACCAGTACTGAACAATGTCCCATTCTCCTCACTGTAATCTACACCAGTACTGAGCAATGTCCCATTCCCCTCTCACTGTAATCTACACCAGTACTGAACAATGTCCCATTCCCCTCTCACTGTAATCTACCCCAGCACTGAACAATGTCCCATTCCCCTCACTGTCATCTACCCCAGTCCTGAACAATGTCCCATTCTCCTCACTAATCTACACCAGTACTGAACAATGTCCCATTCGCCCCTCACTGTAATCTACACCAGGACTGAACAATGTCCCATTCTCCTCACTGTAATCTACACCAGTACTGAACAATGTCCCATTCGCCCCTCACTGTAATCTACACCAGTACTGAACAATGTCCCATTCCCCTCTCACTGTAATCTACACCAGTACTGAACAATGTCCCATTCCCCTCACTGTAATCTACATCAGTCCTGAACAATGTCCCATTCCCCTCTCACTGTAATCTACACCAGTACTGAGCAATGTCCCATTCCCCTCTCACTGTAATCTACACCAGTACTGAACAATGTCCCATTCCCCTCTCACTGTAATCTACCCCAGTACTGAACAATGTCCCATTCCCCTCACTGTAATCTACACCAGGACTGAACAATGTCCCATTCTCCTCACTGTAATCTACACCAGTACTGAACAATGTCCCATTCGCCCCTCACTGTAATCTACACCAGTACTGAACAATGTCCCATTCCCCTCACTGTAATCTACACCAGTACTGAACAATGTCCCATTCTCCTCACTGTAATCTACACCTGTCCTGAACAATGTCCCATTCCCCTCACTGTAATCTACACCAATACTGAACAATTTCCCATTCCTCTCACTGTAATCTACACCAGTACTGAACAATGTCCCATCCCCCCCGTCACTGTAATCTACACCAGTACTGAACAATGTCCCATTCCCCTCACTGTAATCTACCCCAGTCCTGAACAATGTCCCATTCCCCTCTCACTGTCATCCACACCAGTACTGAACAATGAGCCATTCTGCTCACTGTAATCTACACCAGTGCAGAAAAATGTCCCATTCCCCTCACTGTAATCTACAGCACGACTGAACAATGTCCCATTCCCCTCTCAGTGTAATCTGCACCAGTACTGAACAATGTCCCATTCCCCTCTCAGTGTAATCTGCACCAGTACTGAACAATGTCCCATTCCCCTCTCACTGTAATCTACACCAGTTCTGAACAATGTCCCATTCCCCTCTGTGGAATCTACACCAGTACTGAAGAATGTCCCATTCCCCTCACTGAAATCTACACCAGTACTGAACAATGTCCCATTCTCCTCACTGTAATCTACACCAGCACGGAAAATTGTCCCATTCCCCTCACTGTAATCTAGACCAGTAATGAACAGTGTCCCATTCCCCCCTCACTATAATCTACACCTGTACTGAACAATGTCCCATTCCCCCCTCACTGTAATCTACACCTGTACTGAACAGTGTCCCATTCCCCTCACTGTAATCTGCACCAATACTGAACAATTTCCCATTCCTCTCACTGTAATCTACACCAGTACTGAACAATGTCCCAACCCCCCCCCTCACTGTAATCTACACCAGTACTGAACAATGTCCCATTCCCCTCTCACTGTAATCTACACCAGTACTGAACAATGTCCCATTCCCCTCTCACTGTAATCTACACCAGTACTGAAGAATGTCCCATTCCCCTCACTGTAATCTACACCAGTAGTGAAAAATGTCCCATTCTCCTCACTGTAATCTGCACCAGTACTGAACAATGTCCCATTCTCCTCACTGTAATCTACACCAGTATTGAACAATGTCCCATTCTCCTCACTGTAATCTACACCAGTTCTGAACAATGTCCCATTCCCCTCTCACTGCAATCTACACCAGTACTGAACATAGTCCTATTCTCCTCACTGTAATCTACACCAGTACTGAACAATGTCCCATTCCCCTCTCACTGTAATCTACACCAGTACTGGACAATGTGCCATTCCCCTCTCACTGTAATCTACTCCAGCACTGAACAATGTCCCATTCTCCTCTCACTGTAATCTACACCGGTACTGAACAATGTCCCATTCCCCTCACTGTAATCTACACCAGTACTGAACAATGTCCCATTCCCCTCTCACTGTAATCTACACCAGTACTGAACAATGACCCATTCTGCTCACTGTAATCTACACCAGTGCAGAATAATGTCCCATTCCCCTCACTGTAATCTACAGCACGACTGAACAATGTCCCATTCCCCTCACTGTAATCTACACCAGCACTGAACAATGTCCCATTCCTCTCACTGTAATCTACACCAGTACTGAACAATGTCCCATTCTCCTCTCACTGTAATCTACACCAGTACTGAGCAATGTCCCATTCCCCTCACTGTAATCTACACCAGTACTGAACAATGTCCCATTCCCCTCACTGTAATCTACACCAGTTCTGAAGAATGTCCCATTCCCCCGACTGTAATCTACACCAGCACTGAACAATGTCCCATTATCCTCACTGTAATCTACACTAGTATTGAACAATGTCCCATTCCTCTCACTGTAATCTACACCAGTACTGAACAGTGTCCCATTCGCCCCTCACTGTAATCTACACCAGGACTGAACAATGTCCCATTCCCCTCACTGTAATCTACACCAGTACTGAACAATGTCCCATTCCTCTCACTGTAATCTACACCTGTACTGAACAGTGTCCCATTCCCCTCACTGTAATCTACACCAATACTGAACAATTTCCCATTCCTCTCACTGTAATCTACACCAGTACTGAACAATGTCCCAACCCCCCCCTCACTGTAATCTACACCAGTACTGAACAATGTCCCATTCCCCTCTCACTGTAATCTACACCAGTACTGAACAATGTCCCATTCCCCTCTCACTGTAATCTACACCAGTACTGAAGAATGTCCCATTCCCCTCACTGTAATCTACACCAGTAGTGAAAAATGTCCCATTCTCCTCACTGTAATCTACCCCAGTACTGAACAATGTCCCATTCCCCTCACTGTAATCTACACCAGTACTGAGTAATGTCCCATTCTCCTCTCATTGTAATCTACACCAGTACTGAACAATGTCCCATTCCCCTCACTGTAATCTACAGCAATACTGAACAATTTCCCATTCCTCTCACTGTAATCTACACCAGTACTGAACAATGTCCCATTTTCCTCACTGTAATCTACACCAGTATTGAACAATGTCCCATTCTCCTCACTGTAATCTACACCAGTTCTGAACAATGTCCCATTCCCCTCTCACTGCAATCTACACCAGTACTGAACAATGTCCCATTCTCCTCACTGTAATCTACACCAGTACTGAACAATGTCCCATTCCCCTCTCACTGCAATCTACACCAGTACTGAAGAATGTCCCATTCTCCTCACTGTAATCTACACCAGAAGTGAACAATGTCCCATTCCCCTCACTGTAATCTACACCAGTACTGAACAATGTCACATTCCCCTCACTGTAATCTACACCAGTACTGAACAATGTCCCATTCCCCTCACTGTAATCTACACCAGTGCTGAGTAATGTCCCATTCTCCTCTCATTGTAATCTACACCAGTACTGAACAATGTCCCATTCCACTCTCACTGTAATCTACACCAGTACTGTACAATGTCCCATTCCCCTCACTGTAACCTACACCCGTACTGAACAATGTGCCATTCCCCTCACTGTAATCTACACCAGTTCTGAACAATGTCCCATTCCCCTCTCACTGTAATCTACACCAGTACTGAACAATGTCCCATTCTCCTCACTGTAATCTACACCAGTATTGAACAATGTCCTATTCTCCTCACTGTAATCTACACCAGTACTGAACAATGTCCCATTCTCCTCTCACTGTAATCTACCCCAGTACTGAACAATGTCCCATTCCCCTCACTGTAATCTACACCAGTACTGAACAATGTCCCATTCGCCCCTCACTGTAATCTACACCAGGACTGAACAATGTCCCATTCTCCTCTCACTGTAATCTACACCGGTACTGAGCAATGTCCCATTCCCCTCACTGTAATCTACACCAGCACTGAACAATGTCCCATTCCCCTCACTCTAATCTACACCAGTATTGAACAATGTCCCATTCTCCTCACTGTAATCTACACCAGTACTGAACAATGTCCCATTCTCCTCTCACTGTAATCTTCACCGGTACTGAACAATGTCCCATTCCCCTCACTGTAATCTACACCAGTACTGAACAATGTCCCATTCCCCTCACTGTAATCTACACCAGTACTGAAAAATGTCCCATTCTCCTCACTGTAATCTACACCAGTACTGAACAATCTCCCAGTCCGCGCGCACTGTAATCTACACCAGTACTGAGCAATGTCCCATTCTCCTGTCACTGTAATCTACACCAGTACTGAGTAATGTCCCATTCTCCTCTCATTGTAATCTACACCAGTACTGAACAATGTCCCATTCGCCCCTCACTGTAATCTACACCAGTACTGAACAATGTCCCATTCCCCTCACTGTAATCTACACCAGTACTGAACAATGTCCCATTCTCCTCACTGTAATCTACACCTGTCCTGAACAATGTCCCATTCCCCTCACTGTAATCTACACCAATACTGAACAATTTCCCATTCCTCTCACTGTAATCTACACCAGTACTGAACAATGTCCCATCCCCCCCCTCACTGTAATCTACACCAGTACTGAACAATGTCCCATTCTCCTCACTGTAATCTACAGCACGACTGAACAATGTCCCATTCCCCTCACTGTAATCTGCACCAGTACTGAACAATGTCCCATTATCCTCACTGTAATCTACACCAGTATTGAACAATGTCCCATTCCTCTCACTGTAATCTACACCAGTACTGAACAGTGTCCCATTCGCCCCTCACTGTAATCTACACCAGGACTGAACAATGTCCCATTCCCCTCACTGTAATCTACACCAGGACTGAACAATGTCCCATTCTCCTCACTGTAATCTACACCAGTACTGAACAATGTCCCATTCGCCCCTCACTGTAATCTACACCAGGACTGAACAATGTCCCATTCTCCTCACTGTAATCTACACCAGTACTGAACAATGTCCCATTCGCCCCTCACTGTAATCTACACCAGTACTGAACAATGTCCCATTCCCCTCACTGTAATCTACACCAGTACTGAACAATGTCCCATTCTCCTCACTGTAATCTACACCTGTCCTGAACAATGTCCCATTCCCCTCACTGTAATCTACACCAATACTGAACAATTTCCCATTCCTCTCACTGTAATCTACACCAGTACTGAACAATGTCCCATCCCCCCCCTCACTGTAATCTACACCAGTACTGAACAATGTCCCATTCCCCTCACTGTAATCTACCCCAGTCCTGAACAATGTCCCATTCCCCTCTCACTGTCATCCACACCAGTACTGAACAATGACCCATTCTGCTCACTGTAATCTACACCAGTGCAGAAAAATGTCCCATTCCCCTCACTGTAATCTACAGCACGACTGAACAATGTCCCATTCCCCTCTCAGTGTAATCTACACCAGTACTGAACAATGTCCCATTCCCCTCTCAGTGTAATCTGCACCAGTACTGAACAATGTCCCATTCCCCTCTCACTGTAATCTACACCAGTTCTGAACAATGTCCCATTCCCCTCTGTGGAATCTACACCAGTACTGAAGAATGTCCCATTCCCCTCACTGAAATCTACACCAGTACTGAACAATGTCCCATTCTCCTCGCTGTAATCTACACCAGCACGGAAAATTGTCCCATTCCCCTCACTGTAATCTACACCAGTAATGAACAGTGTCCCATTCCCCCCTCACTATAATCTACACCTGTACTGAACAATGTCCCATTCCCCCCTCACTGTAATCTACACCTGTACTGAACAGTGTCCCATTCCCCTCACTGTAATCTGCACCAATACTGAACAATTTCCCATTCCTCTCACTGTAATCTACACCAGTACTGAACAATGTCCCATTCCCCTCTCACTGTAATCTACACCAGTACTGAACAATGTCCCATTCCCCTCTCACTGTAATCTACACCAGTAGTGAAAAATGTCCCATTCTCCTCACTGTAATCTGCACCAGTACTGAACAATGTCCCATTCTCCTCACTGTAATCTACACCAGTATTGAACAATGTCCCATTCTCCTCACTGTAATCTACACCAGTTCTGAACAATGTCCCATTCCCCTCTCACTGCAATCTACACCAGTACTGAACAATGTCCTATTCTCCTCACTGTAATCTACACCAGTACTGAACAATGTCCCATTCCCCTCTCACTGTAATCTACACCAGTACTGAACAATGTCCCATTCTCCTCTCACTGTAATCTGCACCAGTACTGAACAATGTGCCATTCCCCTCTCACTGTAATCTACTCCAGTACTGAACAATGTCCCATTCTCCTCTCACTGTAATCTACACCGGTACTGAACAATGTCCCATTCCCCTCACTGTAATCTACACCAGTACTGAACAATGTCCCATTCCCCTCTCACTGTAATCTACACCAGTACTGAACAATGACCCATTCTGCTCACTGTAATCTACACCAGTGCAGAATAATGTCCCATTCCCCTCACTGTAATCTACAGCACGACTGAACAATGTCCCATTCCCCTCACTGTAATCTACACCAGCACTGAACAATGTCCCATTCCTCTCACTGTAATCTACACCAGTACTGAACAATGTCCCATTCTCCTCTCACTGTAATCTACACCAGTACTGAGCAATGTCCCATTCCCCTCACTGTAATCTACACCAGTACTGAACAATGTCCCATTCCCCTCACTGTAATCTACACCAGTTCTGAAGAATGTCCCATTCCCCCGACTGTAATCTACACCAGCACTGAACAATGTCCCATTATCCTCACTGTAATCTACACCAGTATTGAACAATGTCCCATTCCTCTCACTGTAATCTACACCAGTACTGAACAGTGTCCCATTCGCCCCTCACTGTAATCTACACCAGGACTGAACAATGTCCCATTCCCCTCACTGTAATCTACACCAGTACTGAACAATGTCCCATTCCTCTCACTGTAATCTACACCTGTACTGAACAGTGTCCCATTCCCCTCACTGTAATCTACACCAATACTGAACAATTTCCCATTCCTCTCACTGTAATCTACACCAGTACTGAACAATGTCCCAACCCCCCCCTCACTGTAATCTACACCAGTACTGAACAATGTCCCATTCCCCTCTCACTGTAATCTACACCAGTACTGAACAATGTCCCATTCCCCTCTCACTGTAATCTACACCAGTACTGAAGAATGTCCCATTCCCCTCACTGTAATCTACACCAGTAGTGAAAAATGTCCCATTCTCCTCACTGTAATCTACACCAGTACTGAACAATGTCCCATTCCCCTCACTGTAATCTACACCAGTACTGAGTAATGTCCCATTCTCCTCTCATTGTAATCTACACCAGTACTGAACAATGTCCCATTCCCCTCACTGTAATCTACAGCAATACTGAACAATTTCCCATTCCTCTCACTGTAATCTACACCAGTACTGAACAATGTCCCATTTTCCTCACTGTAATCTACACCAGTATTGAACAATGTCCCATTCTCCTCACTGTAATCTACACCAGTTCTGAACAATGTCCCATTCCCCTCTCACTGCAATCTACACCAGTACTGAACAATGTCCCATTCTCCTCACTGTAATCTACACCAGTACTGAACAATGTCCCATTCCCCTCTCACTGCAATCTACACCAGTACTGAAGAATGTCCCATTCTCCTCACTGTAATCTACACCAGAAGTGAACAATGTCCCATTCCCCTCACTGTAATCTACACCAGTACTGAACAATGTCACATTCCCCTCACTGTAATCTACACCAGTACTGAACAATGTCCCATTCCCCTCACTGTAATCTACACCAGTGCTGAGTAATGTCCCATTCTCCTCTCATTGTAATCTACACCAGTACTGAACAATGTCCCATTCCACTCTCACTGTAATCTACACCAGTACTGTACAATGTCCCATTCCCCTCACTGTAACCTACACCCGTACTGAACAATGTGCCATTCCCCTCACTGTAATCTACACCAGTTCTGAACAATGTCCCATTCCCCTCTCACTGTAATCTACACCAGTACTGAACAATGTCCCATTCTCCTCACTGTAATCTACACCAGTATTGAACAATGTCCTATTCTCCTCACTGTAATCTACACCAGTACTGAACAATGTCCCATTCTCCTCTCACTGTAATCTACACCAGTACTGAACAATGTGCCATTCCCCTCTCACTGTAATCTACTCCAGTACTGAACAATGTCCCATTCCTCTCACTGTAATCTACACCAGTACTGAACAATGTCCCATTCTCCTCTCACTGTAATCTACACCGGTACTGAACAATGTCCCATTCCCCTCACTGTAATCTACACCAGTACTGAACAATGTCCCATTCCACTCTCAC
Source organism: Somniosus microcephalus (assembly GCF_052327205.1). Classification (NCBI taxonomy): domain Eukaryota; kingdom Metazoa; phylum Chordata; class Chondrichthyes; order Squaliformes; family Somniosidae; genus Somniosus; species Somniosus microcephalus. The sequence goes on from NC_140989.1 coordinate 202,735,175, forward strand.
TGTAATCTACACCAGTACTGAACAATGACCCATTCTGCTCACTGTAATCTACACCAGTGCAGAATAATGTCCCATTCCCCTCACTGTAATCTACAGCACGACTGAACAATGTCCCATTCCCCTCACTGTAATCTACACCAGTACTGAACAATGTCCCATTCCTCTCACTGCAATCTACACCAGTACTGAACAATGTCCCATTCTCCTCTCACTGTAATCTACACCGGTACTGAGCAATGTCCCATTCCCCTCACTGTAATCTACACCAGCACTGAACAATGTCCCATTCCCCTCACTCTAATCTACACCAGTATTGAACAATGTCCCATTCTCCTCACTGTAATCTACACCAGTACTGAACAATGTCCCATTCTCCTCTCACTGTAATCTTCACCGGTACTGAACAATGTCCCATTCCCCTCACTGTAATCTACACCAGTACTGAACAATGTCCCATTCCCCTCACTGTAATCTACACCAGTACTGAAAAATGTCCCATTCTCCTCACTGTAATCTACACCAGTACTGAACAATCTCCCAGTCCGCGCGCACTGTAATCTACACCAGTACTGAGCAATGTCCCATTCTCCTGTCACTGTAATCTACACCAGTACTGAGTAATGTCCCATTCTCCTCTCATTGTAATCTACACCAGTACTGAACAATGTCCCATTCCCCTCACTGTAATCTACAGCAATACTGAACAATTTCCCATTCCTCTCACTGTAATCTACACCAGTACTGAACAATGTCCCATTCTCCTCACTGTAATCTACACCAGTATTGAACAATGTCCCATTCTCCTCACTGTAATCTACACCAGTTCTGAACAATGTCCCATTCCCCTCTCACTGCAATCTACACCAGTACTGAACAATGTCCCATTCTCCTCACTGTAATCTACACCAGTACTGAACAATGTCCCATTCCCCTCTCACTGCAATCTACACCAGTACTGAACAATGTCCCATTCTCCTCACTGTAATCTACACCAGTTCTGAACAATGTCCCATTCCTCTCACTGTAATCTACACCAGTACTGAACAATGTCCCATTCTCCTCTCACTGTAATCTACACCGGTACTGAACAATGTCCCATTCCCCTCACTGTAATCTACACCAGTACTGAACAATGTCCCATTCCCCTCTCACTGTAATCTACACCAGTACTGAACAATGACCCATTCTGCTCACTGTAATCTACACCAGTGCAGAATAATGTCCCATTCCCCTCACTGTAATCTACAGCACGACTGAACAATGTCCCATTCCCCTCACTGTAATCTACACCAGCACTGAACAATGTCCCATTCCTCTCACTGCAATCTACACCAGTACTGAACAATGTCCCATTCTCCTCTCACTGTAATCTACACCAGTACTGAGCAATGTCCCATTCCCCTCACTGTAATCTGCACCAGTACTGAACAATGTCCCATTCCCCTCACTGTAATCTACACCAGTTCTGAAGAATGTCCCATTCCCCCGACTGTAATCTACACCAGCACTGAACAATGTCCCATTATCCTCACTGCAATCTACACCAGTATTGAACAATGTCCCATTCCTCTCACTGTAATCTACACCAGTACTGAACAGTGTCCCATTCGCCCCTCACTGTAATCTACACCAGGACTGAACAATGTCCCATTCCCCTCACTGTAATCTAAACCAGTACTGAACAATGTCCCATTCCTCTCACTGTAATCTACACCAGTACTGAACAATGTCCCATTCCCCTCACTGTAACCTACACCCGTACTGAACAATGTCCCATTCTCCTCACTCTAATCTACACCAGTACTGAACCATGTCCCATTCCCCTCACTGTAATCTACAACAGTACTGAACAATGTCCCATTCCCCTCTCACTGTAATCTACACCAGTACTGAACAATGACCCATTCTGCTCACTGTAATCTACACCAGTGCAGAAAAATGTCCCATTCCCCTCACTGTAATCTACAGCACGACTGAACAATGTCCCATTCCCCCCTCACTGTAATCTACACCAATACTGAAGAATGTCCCATTCCCCTCACTGTAATCTACACCAGTACTGAACAATGTCACATTCCCCTCACTGTAATCTACACCAATACTGAAGAATGTCCCATTCCCCTCACTGTAATCTACACCAGTTGTGAACAATGTCCCATTCTCCTCACTGTAATCTACACCAGTACTGAACAATGTCCCATTCCCCTCACTGTAATCTGCACCAGTACTGAACAATGTCCCATTCCCCTCACTGTAATCTGCACCAGTACTGAACAATGTCCCATTATCCTCACTGTAATCTACACCAGTACTGAACAATGTCCCATTCCCCTCACTCTAATCTACACCAGTACTGAACAATGTCCCATTCTCCTCACTGTAATCTACAGCACGACTGAACAATGTCCCATTCCCCTCACTGTAATCTGCACCAGTACTGAACAATGTCCCATTATCCTCACTGTAATCTACACCAGTATTGAACAATGTCCCATTCCTCTCACTGTAATCTACACCAGTACTGAACAGTGTCCCATTCGCCCCTCACTGTAATCTACACCAGGACTGAACAATGTCCCATTCCCCTCACTGTAATCTACACCAGTACTGAAAAATGTCCCATTCCTCTCACTGTAATCTACACCAGTACTGAACAATGTCCCATTCCCCTCACTGTAACCTTCACCCGTACTGAACAATGTCCCATTCTCCTCACTCTAATCTACACCAGTACTGAACCATGTCCCATTCCCCTCACTGTAATCTACACCAGTGCAGAAAAATGTCCCATTCCCCTCACTGTAATCTACAGCACGACTGAACAATGTCCCATTCCCCTCACTGAAATCTACAGCACGACTGAACAATGTCCCATTCCCCCCTCACTGTAATCTACACCAGTACTGAGTAATGTCCCATTCTCCTCTCATTGTAATCTGCACCAGTACTGAACAATGTCCCATTCCCCTCACTGTAATCTGCACCAGTACTGAACAATGTCCCATTCTCCTCACTGTAATCTACACCAGTACTGAACAATGTCCCATTCCCCTCACTGTAATCTACACCAGCACTGAACAATGTCCCATTCCTCTCAGTGTAATCTACCCCAGCACTGAACAATGCCCCATTCTCCTCTCACTGTAATCTACACCAGTACTGAACAATGTCCCATCCCCCCTCTCACTGTAATCTACACCAGAACTGAACAATGTCCCATTCTCCTCACCTGTAATCTACACCAGTACTGAACAATGTCCCATTCGCCTCACTGTAATCTACACCAGTACTGAACAATGTCCCATTCCCCTCACTGTAATCTACACCAGCACTGAACAATGTCCCATTCCCTCTCACTGTAATCTACACCAGTACTGAACAATGTCCCACTCCACTCTCACTGTAATCTACACCAGTACTGAAGAATGTCACCGTCCCCCGACTGTAATCTACACCAGTACTGAACAATTTCCCATTCCTCTCACTGTAATCTACACCAGTACTGAACAGTGTCCCATTCTCCCCTCACTGAAATCTACACCAGGACGGAACAATGTCCCATTCCCCTCACTGTAATCTACACCAGTACTGAACAATGTCCCATTCCCCTCACTGTAATCTACACCAGTCCTGAACAATGTCCCATTCTCCTCTCACTATAATCTACACCTGTACTGAACAATGTCCCATTCCCCTCACTGTAATCTACACCAGTACTGAACAATGTCCCATTCCCCTCACTGTAATCTACCCCAGTACTGAACAATGTCCCATTCCCCTCTCACTGCAATCTACACCAGTACTGAACAATGTCCCATTCTCCTCACTGTAATCTACACCAGTACTGAACAATGTCCCATTCCCCTCACTGTAATCGATACCAGTACTGAACAATGTCCCATTGCCCTCTCACTGTAATCTACACCAGTACAGAACAATGTCCCATTCCCCTCACTGTAATCTACACCAGTACTGAACAATGTCCCATTCTCCTCACTGTAATCTACACCAGTACTGAACAATGTCCCATTCCCCTCACTGTAATCTACACCAGTACTGAACAATGTCCCATTCCCCTCACTGTAATCTACACCAGTACTGAACAATGTTCCATTCTCCTCACTGTAATCTACACCTGTACTGAACAATGTCCCATTCCCCTCACTGTAATCTACACCAGTACTGAACAATGTCCCATTCCCCTCACTGTAATCTACACCAGTAGTGAACAATGTCCCATTCCCCTCACTGTAATCTGCACCAGTACTGAACAATGCCCCATTCCCCTCACTGTAATCTTCACCAGTACTGAACAATGTCCCATTCTCCTCTCACTATAATCTACACCTGTACTGAACAAAATGTCCCATTCCCCTCACTGTAATCTACACCAGTACTGAACAATGTCCCATTCTCCTCTCACTATAATCTACAGCTGTACTGAACAATGTCCCATTCCCCTCACTGCAATCTACACCAGTACTGAACAATGTCCCATTCCCCTCACTGTAATCTACACCAGTACTGAACAATGTCCCATTCTCCTCACTGTAATCTACACCAGTACTGAACAATGTCCCATTCTCCTCACTGTAATCTACACCAGTACTGAACAATGTCCCATCCCCCCCCTCACTGTAATCTACACCAGTACTGAACAATGTCGCATTCTCCTCAGTGCAATCTACACTAGTCCTGAACAATGTCCCATTCCCCCCTCACTGTAATCTACACCAGGACTGAACAATGTCCCATTCCCCTCTCACTGTAATCTCCACCAGTACTGAACAATGTCCCATTCTCCTCACTGTAATCTACACCAGTACTGAAGAATGTCCCATTCCCCTCTCACTGTAATCTACACCAGTACTGTACAATGTCCCATTCCCCTCACTGTAACCTACACCCGTACTGAACAATGTGCCATTCCCCTCACTGTAATCTACACCAGTTCTGAACAATGTCCCATTCCCCTCTCACTGTAATCTACACCAGTGCTGAACAATGTCCCATTCTCCTCACTGTAATCTACACCAGTATTGAACAATGTCCTATTCTCCTCACTGTAATCTACACCAGGACTGAACAATGTCCCATTCTCCTCTCACTGTAATCTACACCAGTACTGAACAATGTGCCATTCCCCTCTCACTGTAATCTACTCCAGTACTGAACAATGTCCCATTCCTCTCACTGTAATCTACACCAGTACTGAACAATGTCCCATTCTCCTCTCACTGTAATCTACACCGGTACTGAACAATGTCCCATTCCCCTCACTGTAATCTACACCAGTACTGAACAATGTCCCATTCCACTCTCACTGTAATCTACACCAGTACTGAACAATGACCCATTCTGCTCACTGTAATCTACACCAGTGCAGAATAATGTCCCATTCCCCTCACTGTAATCTACAGCACGACTGAACAATGTCCCATTCCCCTCACTGTAATCTACACCAGTACTGAACAATGTCCCATTCCTCTCACTGTAATCTACACCAGTACTGAACAATGTCCCATTCTCCTCTCACTGCAATCTACACCGGTACTGAGCAATGTCCCATTCCCCTCACTGTAATCTACACCAGTACTGAACAATGTCCCATTCCCCTCACTCTAATCTACACCAGTATTGAACAATGTCCCATTCTCCTCACTGTAATCTACACCAGTACTGAACAATGTCCCATTCTCCTCTCACTGTAATCTACACCGGTACTGAACAATGTCCCATTCCCCTCACTGTAATCTACACCAGTACTGAACAATGTCCCATTCCCCTCACTCTAATCCACACCAGTACTGAACAATGTCCCATTCTCCTCACTGTAATCTACACCAGTACTGAACGATGTCCCATTCCCCTCACTGTAATCTAAACCTGTACTGAACAATGTCCCATTCCCCTCACTGTAATCTACACCAGTACTGAACAATGTCCCATTCCCCTCTCACTGTAATCTACACCAGTACTGAACAATGTCCCATTCCCCTCACTGTAATCTACACCAGTACTGAACAATGTTCCATTCTCCTCACTGTAATCTAAACCTGTACTGAACAATGTCCCATTCCCCTCACTGTAATCTACACCAGTACTGAACAATGTCCCATTCCCCTCTCACTGTAATCTACACGAGTACTGAACAATGTCCCATTCCCCTCATTGTAATCTACACTAGTAGTGAAGAATGCCCCATTCCCCTCACTGTAATCTTCACCAGTACTGAACAATGTCCCATTCCGCTCACTGTAATCTTCACCAGTACTGAGCAATGTCCCATTCCCCTCTCATTGTAATCTACACCCGTACTGAACAAAGTCCCATTCCCCTCACTGTAATCTACACCAGTACTGAACAATTTCCCATTCCTCTCACTGTAATCGACACCAGTACTGAACAATGTCCCATTCTCCTCACTGTAATCTACACCAGTACTGAACAATGTCCCATTCCCCTCACTGTAATCTACACCAGTACGGGACAATGCCCCATTCCCCCTCTCACTGTAATCTACACCAGTACTGAACAATGTCCCATTCCCCCCCCTCACTGTAATTACACCAGCACTGAACAATGTCCCATTCCCCCCTCACTGTAATCTACACCAGTACTGAACAATGTCCCATTCCCCTCACTGTAATGTACACCAGTACTGGGCAATGTCCCATTCCCCTCTCATTGTAATCTACACCAGTACTGAACAATGTCCCATTCCCCTCTCACTGTAATCTACCCCAGTACTGAAGAATGTCCCATTCCTCTCTCACTATAATCTGCACCAGCACTGAACATTGTCCCATTCTCCCCTCACTGTAATCTACACCAGTACTGAACAATGTCCCATTCCTCTCACTGTAATCTACGCCAGTACTGAACAATGTCCCATTCTCCTCACTGTAATCTACACCAGTCCTGAACAATGTCCCATTCTCCTCTCACTGTCATCTACACCAGTACTGAACAATGTCCCATTCCCCTCTCTGTAATCTACACCAGAACTGAACAATGTCCCATTCCCTCTCACTGTAATCTACACCAGTACTGAACAATGTGCCATTCTCCTCTCACTGCAATCTACACCAGTACTGAACAATGTCCCATTCCCCTCACTGTAATCTACACCTGTACTGAACAATGTCCCATTCCCTCTCACTGTAATCTACACCAGCACTGAAGAATGTCCCATTCCCCTCACTGTAATCTACACCAGTACTGAACAATGTCCTATTCCCCTCACTGTAATCTACACCAGTACTGAACAATGTCCCATTCCCCTCACTGTAATCTACACCTGTACTGAACAATGTCCCATTCCCTCTCACTGTAATCTACACCAGTACTGAACAATGTGCCATTCTCCTCTCACTGTAATCTACACCAGTACTGAACAATGTGCCATTCTCCTCTCACTGTAATCTACACCAGTACTGAACAATGTCCCATTCTCCTCTCACTGTAATCTACACCAGTACTGAAGAATGTCCCATTCCCCTCACTGTAATCTACACCAGTACTGAACAATGTCCCATTCTCCTCACTGTAATCTACACCAGTACTGAACAACATCCCATTCCCCTCACTGTAATCTACACCAGCACTGAACAATGTCCCATTCTCCTCACTGTAATCTACACCCGTACTGAACAGTGTCCCATTCCCCACACTGTAATCTACACGTGTACTGAACAATGTCCCATTCCCCTCACTAATCTACCCATGTACTGAACAATGTCCCATTCCCCTCACTGTAATCTACACCAGTATTGAACAATGTCCCATTCCCCTCACTGTAATCTACACGAGCACTGAACAATGTCCCATTCTCGCCTCACTGTAATCGACACCAGTACTGAACAATGTCCCTTTCTCCTCTCACTGTAATCTACACGAGCACTGAACAATGTCCCATTCCCCTCACTGTAATCTGCACCAGTATTGAACAATGTCCCATTCCCCTCTCTCTGTAATCTACACCAGCACTGAGCAATGTCCCATTCTCCCCACTGTAATCTACACCAGTATTGAACAATGTCCCATTCCCCTCTCACTGTAATCTACACCTGTACTGAACAATGTCCCATTCTCCTCACTGTAATCTACACCAGTATTGAACAATGTCCCATTCTCCTCTCACTGTAATCTACACCAGTACTGAACAATGTCCCATTCTCCTCACTGTAATCTACACCTGTACTGAACAATGTCCCATTCTCCTCTCACTGTAATCTACACCAGTACTGAAGAATGTCCCATTCCCCTCAGTGTAATCTGCACCTGTACTGAACAGTGTCTGATTCCCTCTCGCTGTAATCTACACCAGTACTGAAAAATGCCCCATCATCCTGACTGTAATGTACACCGGTACTGAACAGTGTCCCATTCTCCTCACTGTAATCTACACCAGTACTGAACAATGTCCCATTCTCCTCACTGTAATCTACACCAGTACTGAACAATGTCCCATTCCACTCACTGTAATCTACACCAGGACTGAAGAATGTCCCATTCCCCTCACTGTAATCTGCACCAGTACTGAACAATGTCCCATTCTCCTCACTGTAATCTACACCAGTACTGAACAATGTCCCATTCCTCTCACTGTAATCTACACCAGTACTGAACAATGTCCCATTCGCCCCTCACTGTAATCTACACCAGTACTGAACAATGTCACTGTCCCCTCACTGAAATCTACACCAGGACTGATCAATGTCCCATTCCCCTCACTGTAATCTACACCAGTACTGAACAATTTCCCATTCCTCTCACTGTAATCTACACCAGTACTGAACAATGTCCCATTCGCCCCTCACTGTAATCTACACCAGTACTGAACAATGTCCCATTCCCCTCACTGTAACCTACACCCGTACTGAACAATGTCCCATTCTCCTCTCACTGTAATCTACACCAGTACTGAACAATGTCCCATTCCCCTCTCACTGTAATCTACACCAGTACAGAACAATGTCCCATTCCCCTCACTGTAATCCACACCAGCACTGAACAATGTCCCATTCCCCTCACTGTAATCTACACCAGTACTGAACAATGTCCCATTCTCCTCACTGTAATCTACACCAGTACTGAACAATGTCCCATTCCTCTCACTGTAATCTACACCAGTACTGAACAATGTCCCATTCCCCTCTCACTGTAATCTACACCAGTACTGAACAATGTCCCATTCCCCTCACTGTAATCTGCACCAGTACTGAACAATGTCCCATTCCTCTCACTGTAATCTGCCCCAGCACTGAACAATGTCCCATTCTCCTCTCACTGTAATCTACACCTGTACTGAACAATGTCCCAGTCCCCGCTCACTGTAATCTACACCAGTACTGAACAATGTCCCATTCTCCTCACTGTAATCTACACCTGTACTGATCAATGTCCCATTCCCATCACTGCAATCTACACCAGTACTGAACAATGTCCCATTCCCCTCACTGCAATCTACACCAGTACTGAACAATGTCCCAGTCTCCTCACTGTAATCTACACCTGTACTGAACAATGTCCCATTCCCCTCACTGTAAACTACACCAATACTGAACAATTTCCCATTCCTCTCACTGTAATCTACACCAGTACTGAACAATGTCCCATCCCCCCCCTCACTGTAATCAACACCAGCACTGAACAATGTCCCATTCCCCTCACTGTAATCTACACCAGTACTGAACAATGTCCCATTCCCCTCACTGTAATCTACACCAGTACTGAACAATGTCCCATTCTCCTCTCACTACAATCTGCACCTGTACTGAACAATGTCCCATTCCCCTCACTGCAATCGACACCAGTACTGAACAATGTCCCATTCCCCTCACTGCAATCTACACCAGTACTGAACAATGTCCCATTCTCCTCACTGTAATCTACACCAGTACTGAACAATGTCCCATTCTCCTCACTGTAATCTACACCAGTACTGAGTAATGTCCCATTCCCCTCTTATTGTAATCTACACCAGTACTGAACAATGTCCCATTCCCCTGTCACTGCAATCTACACCAGTACTGAACAATGTCCCATTCTCCTCACTGTAATCTACACCAGTAATGAACAATGTCCCATTCCCCTCACTGTAATCTACACCAGTACTGAACAATGTCCCATTCCCCTCTCACTGTAATCTACACCAGTACTGAACAATGTCCCATTCCCCGCACTGTAATCTACACCAGGACTGAACAATGTCCCATTCCCCTCTCACTGTAATCTACAGCAGTACTGTACAATGTCCCATTCCCCTCACTGTAACCTACTCCCGTACTGAACAATGTGCCATTCCCCTCACTAATCTACACCAGTTCTGAACAATGTCCCATTCCCCTCTCACTGCAATCTACACCAGTACTGAACAATGTCCCATTCTCCTCACTGTAATCTACACCAGTTCTGAACAATGTCCCATTCCCCTCTCACTGCAATCTACACCAGTACTGAACAATGTCCCATTCTCCTCACTGTAATCTACACCAGTACTGAACAATGTCCCATTCCCCTCTCACTGCAATCTACACCAGTACTGAACAATGTCCCATTCTCCTCACTGTAATCTACACCAGTACTGAACAATGTCCCATTCCCCTCTCACTGTAATCTACTCCAGTACTGAACAATGTCCCATTTCCGCCTCACTGTAATCTACACCGGTACTGAACAATGTCCCATTCTCCTCACTGTAATCTACACCAGTACTGAGTAATGTCCCATTCCCCTCTCATTGTAATCTACACCAGTACTGAACAATGTCCCGTTCCCCTCACTGTAATCTACACCAATACTGAACAATGTCCCATTCCTCTCACTGTAATCTACACCAGGACTGAACAATGTCCCATTCTCCTCTCACTGTAATCTACACCGGTACTGAACAATGTCCCATTCCCCTCACTGTAATCTACACCAGTACTGAACAATGCCCCATCCCCCCCCTCACTGTAATCTACACCAGTACTGAACAATGTCCCATTCCCCTCACTGTAATCTACACCAGTACTGAACAATGTCCCATTCTCCTCTCACTATAATCTACACCTGTACTGAACAATGTCCCATTCCCCTCGCTGTAATCTACACCAGTACTGAACAATGTCCCATTCCCCTCACTGTAATCTACCCCAGTACTGAACAATGTCCCATTCTCCTCACTGTCATCTACACCAGTACTGAACAATGTCCCATTCTCCTCACTGTAATCTACACCAGTACTGAGCAATGTCCCATTCCCCTCTCACTGTAATCTACACCAGTACTGAACAATGTCCCATTCCCCTCTCACTGTAATCTACCCCAGCACTGAACAATGTCCCATTCCCCTCACTGTCATCTACCCCAGTCCTGAACAATGTCCCATTCTCCTCACTAATCTACACCAGTACTGAACAATGTCCCATTCGCCCCTCACTGTAATCTACACCAGGACTGAACAATGTCCCATTCTCCTCACTGTAATCTACACCAGTACTGAACAATGTCCCATTCGCCCCTCACTGTAATCTACACCAGTACTGAACAATGTCCCATTCCCCTCTCACTGTAATCTACACCAGTACTGAACAATGTCCCATTCCCCTCACTGTAATCTACATCAGTCCTGAACAATGTCCCATTCCCCTCTCACTGTAATCTACACCAGTACTGAGCAATGTCCCATTCCCCTCTCACTGTAATCTACACCAGTACTGAACAATGTCCCATTCCCCTCTCACTGTAATCTACCCCAGTACTGAACAATGTCCCATTCCCCTCACTGTAATCTACACCAGGACTGAACAATGTCCCATTCTCCTCACTGTAATCTACACCAGTACTGAACAATGTCCCATTCGCCCCTCACTGTAATCTACACCAGGACTGAACAATGTCCCATTCTCCTCACTGTAATCTACACCAGTACTGAACAATGTCCCATTCGCCCCTCACTGTAATCTACACCAGTACTGAACAATGTCCCATTCCCCTCACTGTAATCTACACCAGTACTGAACAATGTCCCATTCTCCTCACTGTAATCTACACCTGTCCTGAACAATGTCCCATTCCCCTCACTGTAATCTACACCAATACTGAACAATTTCCCATTCCTCTCACTGTAATCTACACCAGTACTGAACAATGTCCCATCCCCCCCCTCACTGTAATCTACACCAGTACTGAACAATGTCCCATTCCCCTCACTGTAATCTACCCCAGTCCTGAACAATGTCCCATTCCCCTCTCACTGTCATCCACACCAGTACTGAACAATGACCCATTCTGCTCACTGTAATCTACACCAGTGCAGAAAAATGTCCCATTCCCCTCACTGTAATCTACAGCACGACTGAACAATGTCCCATTCCCCTCTCAGTGTAATCTACACCAGTACTGAACAATGTCCCATTCCCCTCTCAGTGTAATCTGCACCAGTACTGAACAATGTCCCATTCCCCTCTCACTGTAATCTACACCAGTTCTGAACAATGTCCCATTCCCCTCTGTGGAATCTACACCAGTACTGAAGAATGTCCCATTCCCCTCACTGAAATCTACACCAGTACTGAACAATGTCCCATTCTCCTCACTGTAATCTACACCAGCACGGAAAATTGTCCCATTCCCCTCACTATAATCTACACCTGTACTGAACAATGTCCCATTCCCCCCTCACTGTAATCTACACCTGTACTGAACAGTGTCCCATTCCCCTCACTGTAATCTGCACCAATACTGAACAATTTCCCATTCCTCTCACTGTAATCTACACCAGTACTGAACAATGTCCCAACCCCCCCCTCACTGTAATCTACACCAGTACTGAACAATGTCCCATTCCCCTCTCACTGTAATCTACACCAGTACTGAACAATGTCCCATTCCCCTCTCACTGTAATCTACACCAGTACTGAAGAATGTCCCATTCCCCTCACTGTAATCTACACCAGTAGTGAAAAATGTCCCATTCTCCTCACTGTAATCTGCACCAGTACTGAACAATGTCCCATTCTCCTCACTGTAATCTACACCAGTATTGAACAATGTCCCATTCTCCTCACTGTAATCTACACCAGTTCTGAACAATGTCCCATTCCCCTCTCACTGCAATCTACACCAGTACTGAACAATGTCCTATTCTCCTCACTGTAATCTACACCAGTACTGAACAATGTCCCATTCCCCTCTCACTGTAATCTACACCAGTACTGAACAATGTCCCATTCTCCTCTCACTGTAATCTGCACCAGTACTGAACAATGTGCCATTCCCCTCTCACTGTAATCTACTCCAGCACTGAACAATGTCCCATTCTCCTCTCACTGTAATCTACACCGGTACTGAACAATGTCCCATTCCCCTCACTGTAATCTACACCAGTACTGAACAATGTCCCATTCCCCTCTCACTGTAATCTACACCAGTACTGAACAATGACCCATTCTGCTCACTGTAATCTACACCAGTGCAGAATAATGTCCCATTCCCCTCACTGTAATCTACAGCACGACTGAACAATGTCCCATTCCCCTCACTGTAATCTACACCAGCACTGAACAATGTCCCATTCCTCTCACTGTAATCTACACCAGTACTGAACAATGTCCCATTCTCCTCTCACTGTAATCTACACCAGTACTGAGCAATGTCCCATTCCCCTCACTGTAATCTACACCAGTACTGAACAATGTCCCATTCCCCTCACTGTAATCTACACCAGTTCTGAAGAATGTCCCATTCCCCCGACTGTAATCTACACCAGCACTGAACAATGTCCCATTATCCTCACTGTAATCTACACCAGTACTGAACAGTGTCCCATTCGCCCCTCACTGTAATCTACACCAGGACTGAACAATGTCCCATTCCCCTCACTGTAATCTACACCAGTACTGAACAATGTCCCATTCCTCTCACTGTAATCTACACCTGTACTGAACAGTGTCCCATTCCCCTCACTGTAATCTACACCAATACTGAACAATTTCCCATTCCTCTCACTGTAATCTACACCAGTACTGAACAATGTCCCAACCCCCCCCTCACTGTAATCTACACCAGTACTGAACAATGTCCCATTCCCCTCTCACTGTAATCTACACCAGTACTGAACAATGTCCCATTCCCCTCTCACTGTAATCTACACCAGTACTGAAGAATGTCCCATTCCCCTCACTGTAATCTACACCAGTAGTGAAAAATGTCCCATTCTCCTCACTGTAATCTACACCAGTACTGAACAATGTCCCATTCCCCTCACTGTAATCTACACCAGTACTGAGTAATGTCCCATTCTCCTCTCATTGTAATCTACACCAGTACTGAACAATGTCCCATTCCCCTCACTGTAATCTACAGCAATACTGAACAATTTCCCATTCCTCTCACTGTAATCTACACCAGTACTGAACAATGTCCCATTTTCCTCACTGTAATCTACACCAGTATTGAACAATGTCCCATTCTCCTCACTGTAATCTACACCAGTTCTGAACAATGTCCCATTCCCCTCTCACTGCAATCTACACCAGTACTGAACAATGTCCCATTCTCCTCACTGTAATCTACACCAGTACTGAACAATGTCCCATTCTCCTCTCACTATAATCTACACCTGTACTGAACAATGTCCCATTCCCCTCGCTGTAATCTACACCAGTACTGAACAATGTCCCATTCCCCTCACTGTAATCTACCCCAGTACTGAACAATGTCCCATTCTCCTCACTGTCATCTACACCAGTACTGAACAATGTCCCATTCTCCTCACTGTAATCTACACCAGTACTGAGCAATGTCCCATTCCCCTCTCACTGTAATCTACACCAGTACTGAACAATGTCCCATTCCCCTCTCACTGTAATCTACCCCAGCACTGAACAATGTCCCATTCCCCTCACTGTCATCTACCCCAGTCCTGAACAATGTCCCATTCTCCTCACTAATCTACACCAGTACTGAACAATGTCCCATTCGCCCCTCACTGTAATCTACACCAGGACTGAACAATGTCCCATTCTCCTCACTGTAATCTACACCAGTACTGAACAATGTCCCATTCGCCCCTCACTGTAATCTACACCAGTACTGAACAATGTCCCATTCCCCTCTCACTGTAATCTACACCAGTACTGAACAATGTCCCATTCCCCTCACTGTAATCTACATCAGTCCTGAACAATGTCCCATTCCCCTCTCACTGTAATCTACACCAGTACTGAGCAATGTCCCATTCCCCTCTCACTGTAATCTACACCAGTACTGAACAATGTCCCATTCCCCTCTCACTGTAATCTACCCCAGTACTGAACAATGTCCCATTCCCCTCACTGTAATCTACACCAGGACTGAACAATGTCCCATTCTCCTCACTGTAATCTACACCAGTACTGAACAATGTCCCATTCGCCCCTCACTGTAATCTACACCAGGACTGAACAATGTCCCATTCTCCTCACTGTAATCTACACCAGTACTGAACAATGTCCCATTCGCCCCTCACTGTAATCTACACCAGTACTGAACAATGTCCCATTCCCCTCACTGTAATCTACACCAGTACTGAACAATGTCCCATTCTCCTCACTGTAATCTACCCCAGTCCTGAACAATGTCCCATTCCCCTCTCACTGTCATCCACACCAGTACTGAACAATGACCCATTCTGCTCACTGTAATCTACACCAGTGCAGAAAAATGTCCCATTCCCCTCACTGTAATCTACAGCACGACTGAACAATGTCCCATTCCCCTCTCAGTGTAATCTACACCAGTACTGAACAATGTCCCATTCCCCTCTCAGTGTAATCTGCACCAGTACTGAACAATGTCCCATTCCCCTCTCACTGTAATCTACACCAGTTCTGAACAATGTCCCATTCCCCTCTGTGGAATCTACACCAGTACTGAAGAATGTCCCATTCCCCTCACTGAAATCTACACCAGTACTGAACAATGTCCCATTCTCCTCACTGTAATCTACACCAGCACGGAAAATTGTCCCATTCCCCTCACTATAATCTACACCTGTACTGAACAATGTCCCATTCCCCCCTCACTGTAATCTACACCTGTACTGAACAGTGTCCCATTCCCCTCACTGTAATCTGCACCAATACTGAACAATTTCCCATTCCTCTCACTGTAATCTACACCAGTACTGAACAATGTCCCAACCCCCCCCTCACTGTAATCTACACCAGTACTGAACAATGTCCCATTCCCCTCTCACTGTAATCTACACCAGTACTGAACAATGTCCCATTCCCCTCTCACTGTAATCTACACCAGTACTGAAGAATGTCCCATTCCCCTCACTGTAATCTACACCAGTAGTGAAAAATGTCCCATTCTCCTCACTGTAATCTGCACCAGTACTGAACAATGTCCCATTCTCCTCACTGTAATCTACACCAGTATTGAACAATGTCCCATTCTCCTCACTGTAATCTACACCAGTTCTGAACAATGTCCCATTCCCCTCTCACTGCAATCTACACCAGTACTGAACAATGTCCTATTCTCCTCACTGTAATCTACACCAGTACTGAACAATGTCCCATTCCCCTCTCACTGTAATCTACACCAGTACTGAACAATGTCCCATTCTCCTCTCACTGTAATCTGCACCAGTACTGAACAATGTGCCATTCCCCTCTCACTGTAATCTACTCCAGCACTGAACAATGTCCCATTCTCCTCTCACTGTAATCTACACCGGTACTGAACAATGTCCCATTCCCCTCACTGTAATCTACACCAGTACTGAACAATGTCCCATTCCCCTCTCACTGTAATCTACACCAGTACTGAACAATGACCCATTCTGCTCACTGTAATCTACACCAGTGCAGAATAATGTCCCATTCCCCTCACTGTAATCTACAGCACGACTGAACAATGTCCCATTCCCCTCACTGTAATCTACACCAGCACTGAACAATGTCCCATTCCTCTCACTGTAATCTACACCAGTACTGAACAATGTCCCATTCTCCTCTCACTGTAATCTACACCAGTACTGAGCAATGTCCCATTCCCCTCACTGTAATCTACACCAGTACTGAACAATGTCCCATTCCCCTCACTGTAATCTACACCAGTTCTGAAGAATGTCCCATTCCCCCGACTGTAATCTACACCAGCACTGAACAATGTCCCATTATCCTCACTGTAATCTACACCAGTACTGAACAGTGTCCCATTCGCCCCTCACTGTAATCTACACCAGGACTGAACAATTTCCCATTCTCCTCTCATTGTAATCTACACCAGTACTGAACAATGTCCCATTCCCCTCACTGTAATCTACACCAGTATTGAACAATGTCCCATTCTCCTCACTGTAATCTACACCAGTTCTGAACAATGTCCCATTCCCCTCTCACTGCAATCTACACCAGTACTGAACAATGTCCCATTCTCCTCACTGTAATCTACACCAGTACTGAACAATGTCCCATTCCCCTCTCACTGCAATCTACACCAGTACTGAAGAATGTCCCATTCTCCTCACTGTAATCTACACCAGAAGTGAACAATGTCCCATTCCCCTCACTGTAATCTACACCAGTACTGAACAATGTCACATTCCCCTCACTGTAATCTACACCAGTACTGAACAATGTCCCATTCCCCTCACTGTAATCTACACCAGTGCTGAGTAATGTCCCATTCTCCTCTCATTGTAATCTACACCAGTACTGAACAATGTCCCATTCCACTCTCACTGTAATCTACACCAGTACTGTACAATGTCCCATTCCCCTCACTGTAACCTACACCCGTACTGAACAATGTGCCATTCCCCTCACTGTAATCTACACCAGTTCTGAACAATGTCCCATTCCCCTCTCACTGTAATCTACACCAGTACTGAACAATGTCCCATTCTCCTCACTGTAATCTACACCAGTATTGAACAATGTCCTATTCTCCTCACTGTAATCTACACCAGTACTGAACAATGTCCCATTCTCCTCTCACTGTAATCTACACCAGTACTGAACAATGTGCCATTCCCCTCTCACTGTAATCTACTCCAGTACTGAACAATGTCCCATTCCTCTCACTGTAATCTACACCAGTACTGAACAATGTCCCATTCTCCTCTCACTGTAATCTACACCGGTACTGAACAATGTCCCATTCCCCTCACTGTAATCTACACCAGTACTGAACAATGTCCCATTCCACTCTCACTGTAATCTACACCAGTACTGAACAATGACCCATTCTGCTCACTGTAATCTACACCAGTGCAGAATAATGTCCCATTCCCCTCACTGTAATCTACAGCACGACTGAACAATGTCCCATTCCCCTCACTGTAATCTACACCAGTACTGAACAATGTCCCATTCCCCTCACTGTAATCTACACCAGTACTGAACAATGTCCCATTCCCCTCACTGTAATCTACACCAGTACTGAAAAATGTCCCATTCTCCTCACTGTAATCTACACCAGTACTGAACAATCTCCCAGTCCGCGCGCACTGTAATCTACACCAGTACTGAGCAATGTCCCATTCTCCTGTCACTGTAATCTACACCAGTACTGAGTAATGTCCCATTCTCCTCTCATTGTAATCTACACCAGTACTGAACAATGTCCCATTCCCCTCACTGTAATCTACAGCAATACTGAACAATTTCCCATTCCTCTCACTGTAATCTACACCAGTACTGAACAATGTCCCATTCTCCTCACTGTAATCTACACCAGTATTGAACAATGTCCCATTCTCCTCACTGTAATCTACACCAGTTCTGAACAATGTCCCATTCCCCTCTCACTGCAATCTACACCAGTACTGAACAATGTCCCATTCTCCTCACTGTAATCTACACCAGTACTGAACAATGTCCCATTCCCCTCTCACTGCAATCTACACCAGTACTGAACAATGTCCCATTCTCCTCACTGTAATCTACACCAGTTCTGAACAATGTCCCATTCCCCTCTCACTGCAATCTACACCAGCACTGAACAATGTCCTATTCTCCTCACTGTAATCTACACCAGTTCTGAACAATGTCCCATTCTCCTCTCACTGTAATCTACACCAGGACTGAACAATGTCCCATTCCTCTCACTGTAATCTACACCAGTACTGAACAATGTCCCATTCTCCTCTCACTGTAATCTAGACCGGTACTGAACAATGTCCCATTCCCCTCACTGTAATCTACACCAGTACTGAACAATGTCCCATTCCCCTCTCACTGTAATCTACACCAGTACTGAACAATGACCCATTCTGCTCACTGTAATCTACACCAGTGCAGAATAATGTCCCATTCCCCTCACTGTAATCTACAGCACGACTGAACAATGTCCCATTCCCCTCACTGTAATCTACACCAGCACTGAACAATGTCCCATTCCTCTCACTGCAATCTACACCAGTACTGAACAATGTCCCATTCTCCTCTCACTGTAATCTACACCAGTACTGAGCAATGTCCCATTCCCCTCACTGTAATCTGCACCAGTACTGAACAATGTCCCATTCCCCTCACTGTAATCTACACCAGTTCTGAAGAATGTCCCATTCCCCCGACTGTAATCTACACCAGCACTGAACAATGTCCCATTATCCTCACTGCAATCTACACCAGTATTGAACAATGTCCCATTCCTCTCACTGTAATCTACACCAGTACTGAACAGTGTCCCATTCGCCCCTCACTGTAATCTACACCAGGACTGAACAATGTCCCATTCCCCTCACTGTAATCTAAACCAGTACTGAACAATGTCCCATTCCTCTCACTGTAATCTACACCAGTACTGAACAATGTCCCATTCCCCTCACTGTAACCTACACCCGTACTGAACAATGTCCCATTCTCCTCACTCTAATCTACACCAGTACTGAACCATGTCCCATTCCCCTCACTGTAATCTACAACAGTACTGAACAATGTCCCATTCCCCTCTCACTGTAATCTACACCAGTACTGAACAATGACCCATTCTGCTCACTGTAATCTACACCAGTGCAGAAAAATGTCCCATTCCCCTCACTGTAATCTACAGCACGACTGAACAATGTCCCATTCCCCCCTCACTGTAATCTACACCAATACTGAAGAATGTCCCATTCCCCTCACTGTAATCTACACCAGTACTGAACAATGTCACATTCCCCTCACTGTAATCTACACCAATACTGAAGAATGTCCCATTCCCCTCACTGTAATCTACACCAGTTGTGAACAATGTCCCACTCTCCTCACTGTAATCTACACCAGTACTGAACAATGTCCCATTCCCCTCACTGTAATCTGCACCAGTACTGAACAATGTCCCATTCCCCTCACTGTAATCTGCACCAGTACTGAACAATGTCCCATTATCCTCACTGTAATCTACACCAGTACTGAACAATGTCCCATTCTCCTCACTGTAATCTACAGCACGACTGAACAATGTCCCATTCCCCTCACTGTAATCTACACCAGTACTGAAAAATGTCCCATTCCTCTCACTGTAATCTACACCAGTACTGAACAATGTCCCATTCCCCTCACTGTAACCTTCACCCGTACTGAACAATGTCCCATTCTCCTCACTCTAATCTACACCAGTACTGAACCATGTCCCATTCCCCTCACTGTAATCTACACCAGTGCAGAAAAATGTCCCATTCCCCTCACTGTAATCTACAGCACGACTGAACAATGTCCCATTCCCCTCACTGAAATCTACAGCACGACTGAACAATGTCCCATTCCCCCCTCACTGTAATCTACACCAATACTGAAGAATGTCCCATTCCCCTCACTGTAATCTACATATGTAGTGAACAATGTCCCATTCTGCTCACTGTAATCTACACCAGTACTGAACAATGTCCCATTCTCCTCACTGAAATCTACACCAGTACTGAACAATGTCCCATTCCCCTCACTGTAATCTACACCAGTACTGAGTAATGTCCCATTCTCCTCTCATTGTAATCTGCACCAGTACTGAACAATGTCCCATTCCCCTCACTGTAATCTGCACCAGTACTGAACAATGTCCCATTCTCCTCACTGTAATCTACACCAGTACTGAACAATGTCCCATTCCCCTCACTGTAATCTACACCAGCACTGAACAATGTCCCATTCCTCTCAGTGTAATCTACCCCAGCACTGAACAATGCCCCATTCTCCTCTCACTGTAATCTACACCAGTACTGAACAATGTCCCATCCCCCCTCTCACTGTAATCTACACCAGAACTGAACAATGTCCCATTCTCCTCACCTGTAATCTACACCAGTACTGAACAATGTCCCATTCGCCTCACTGTAATCTACACCAGTACTGAACAATGTCCCATTCCCCTCACTGTAATCTACACCTGTACTGAAGAATGTCCCATTCCCCTCACTGTAATCTACACCAGCACTGAACAATGTCCCATTCCCTCTCACTGTAATCTACACCAGTACTGAACAATGTCCCACTCCACTCTCACTGTAATCTACACCAGTACTGAAGAATGTCACCGTCCCCCGACTGTAATCTACACCAGTCCTGAACAATGTCCCATTCTCCTCTCACTATAATCTACACCTGTACTGAACAATGTCCCATTCCCCTCACTGTAATCTACACCAGTACTGAACAATGTCCCATTCCCCTCACTGTAATCTACCCCAGTACTGAACAATGTCCCATTCCCCTCTCACTGCAATCTACACCAGTACTGAACAATGTCCCATTCTCCTCACTGTAATCTACACCAGTACTGAACAATGTCCCATTCCCCTCACTGTAATCGATACCAGTACTGAACAATGTCCCATTGCCCTCTCACTGTAATCTACACCAGTACAGAACAATGTCCCATTCCCCTCACTGTAATCTACACCTGTACTGAACAATGTCCCATTCCCCTCACTGTAATCTACACCAGTACTGAACAATGTCCCATTCTCCTCACTGTAATCTACACCAGTACTGAACAATGTCCCATCCCCCCCCTCACTGTAATCTACACCAGTACTGAACAATGTCACATTCTCCTCAGTGCAATCTACACCAGTCCTGAACAATGTCCCATTCCCCCCTCACTGTAATCTACACCAGGACTGAACAATGTCCCATTCCCCTCTCACTGTAATCTCCACCAGTACTGAACAATGTCCCATTCCCCTCACTGTAATCTACACCAGTACTGAACAATGTCCCATTCCCCTCACTGTAATCTACACCAGTACTGAACAATGTCCCATTCCCCTCTCACTGTAACTACAGCAGTACTGAACAATGTCCCATTCTCCTCACTGTAATCTACACCAGTACTGAAGAATGTCCCATTCCCCTCTCACTGTAATCTACACCAGTACTGTACAATGTCCCATTCCCCTCACTGTAACCTACACCCGTACTGAACAATGTGCCATTCCCCTCACTGTAATCTACACCAGTTCTGAACAATGTCCCATTCCCCTCTCACTGTAATCTACACCAGTGCTGAAAAATGTCCCATTCTCCTCACTGTAATCTACACCAGTATTGAACAATGTCCTATTCTCCTCACTGTAATCTACACCAGGACTGAACAATGTGCCATTCCCCTCTCACTGTAATCTACTCCAGTACTGAACAATGTCCCATTCCTCTCACTGTAATCTACACCAGTACTGAACAATGTCCCATTCCCCTCACTGTAATCTACACCAGTACTGAACAATGTCCCATTCCACTCTCACTGTAATCTACACCAGTACTGAACAATGACCCATTCTGCTCACTGTAATCTACACCAGTGCAGAATAATGTCCCATTCCCCTCACTGTAATCTACAGCACGACTGAACAATGTCCCATTCCCCTCACTGTAATCTACACCAGTACTGAACAATGTCCCATTCCTCTCACTGTAATCTACACCAGTACTGAACAATGTCCCATTCTCCTCTCACTGCAATCTACACCGGTACTGAGCAATGTCCCATTCCCCTCACTGTAATCTACACCAGTACTGAACAATGTCCCATTCCCCTCACTCTAATCTACACCAGTATTGAACAATGTCCCATTCTCCTCACTGTAATCTACACCAGTACTGAACAATGTCCCATTCTCCTCTCACTGTAATCTACACCGGTACTGAACAATGTCCCATTCCCCTCACTGTAATCTACACCAGTACTGAACAATGTCCCATTCCCCTCACTCTAATCCACACCAGTACTGAACAATGTCCCATTCTCCTCACTGTAATCTACACCAGTACTGAACGATGTCCCATTCCCCTCACTGTAATCTACACCAGTACTGAACAATGTCGCATTCTCCTCTCACTATAATCTACACCTGTACTGAACAATGTCCCATTCCCCTCACTGCAATCTACACCAGAACTGAACAATGTCCCATTCCCCTCACTGTAATCTACACCAGTACTGAACAATGTCCAATTCTCCTCACTGTAATCTACACCAGTACTGAACAATGTCCCATCCCCCCCCTCACTGTAATCTACACCAGTACTGAACAATGTCACATTCTCCTCAGTGTAATCTGCACCAGTCCTGAACAATGTCCCATTCCCCCCTCACTGTAATCTACACCAGGACTGAACAATGTCCCATTCCCCTCTCACTGTAATCTCCACCAGTACTGAACAATGTCCCATTCCCCTCACTGTAATCTACACCAGTACTGAACAATGTCCCATTCCCCTCACTGTAATCTACACCAGTACTGAACAATGTCCCATTCCCCTCTCACTGCAACTACACCAGTACTGAACAATGTCCCATTCTCCTCACTGTAATCTACACCAGTATTGAACAATGTCCCATTCTCCTCACTGTAATCTACACCAGTTCTGAACAATGTCCCATTCCCCTCTCACTGTAATCTACACCAGTACTGAACAATGTCCCATTCTCCTCTCACTGTAATCTGCACCGGTACTGAGCAATGTCCCATTCCCCTCACTGTAATCTACACCAGTACTGAACAATGTCCCATTCCCCTCACTGTAATCTACACCAGTTCTGAAGAATGTCCCATTCCCCCGACTGTAATCTACACCAGCACTGAACAATGTCCCATTATCCTCACTGTAATCTACACCAGTATTGAACAATGTCCCATTCCTCTCACTGTAATCTACACCAGTACTGAACAATGTCCCATTCCCCTCACTGTAATCTACACCAGGACTGAACAATGTCCCATTCCCCTCACTGTAATCTACACCAGTACTGAACAATGTCCCATTCCTCTCACTGCAATCTACACCAGTACTGAACAATGTCCCATTCCCCTCACTGTAACCTACACCCGTACTGAAGAATGTCCCATTCTCCTCACTCTAATCTACACCAGTACTGAACCATGTCCCATTCCCCTCACTGTAATCTACACCAGTACTGAAGAATGTCACCGTCCCCCGACTGTAATCTACACCAGTCCTGAACAATGTCCCATTCTCCTCTCACTATAATCTACACCTGTACTGAACAATGTCCCATTCCCCTCACTGTAATCTACACCAGTACTGAACAATGTCCCATTCCCCTCACTGTAATCTACCCCAGTACTGAACAATGTCCCATTCCCCTCTCACTGCAATCTACACCAGTACTGAACAATGTCCCATTCTCCTCACTGTAATCTACACCAGTACTGAACAATGTCCCATTCCCCTCACTGTAATCGATACCAGTACTGAACAATGTCCCATTGCCCTCTCACTGTAATCTACACCAGTACAGAACAATGTCCCATTCCCCTCACTGTAATCTACACCTGTACTGAACAATGTCCCATTCCCCTCACTGTAATCTACACCAGTACTGAACAATGTCCCATTCTCCTCACTGTAATCTACACCAGTACTGAACAATGTCCCATCC
Source organism: Somniosus microcephalus (assembly GCF_052327205.1). Lineage (NCBI taxonomy): Eukaryota > Metazoa > Chordata > Chondrichthyes > Squaliformes > Somniosidae > Somniosus > Somniosus microcephalus. The sequence continues at coordinate 202,760,045 of NC_140989.1, forward strand.
CCCCCCTCACTGTAATCTACACCAGTACTGAACAATGTCACATTCTCCTCAGTGCAATCTACACCAGTCCTGAACAATGTCCCATTCCCCCCTCACTGTAATCTACACCAGGACTGAACAATGTCCCATTCCCCTCTCACTGTAATCTCCACCAGTACTGAACAATGTCCCATTCCCCTCACTGTAATCTACACCAGTACTGAACAATGTCCCATTCCCCTCACTGTAATCTACACCAGTACTGAACAATGTCCCATTCCCCTCTCACTGTAACTACAGCAGTACTGAACAATGTCCCATTCTCCTCACTGTAATCTACACCAGTACTGAAGAATGTCCCATTCCCCTCTCACTGTAATCTACACCAGTACTGTACAATGTCCCATTCCCCTCACTGTAACCTACACCCGTACTGAACAATGTGCCATTCCCCTCACTGTAATCTACACCAGTTCTGAACAATGTCCCATTCCCCTCTCACTGTAATCTACACCAGTGCTGAAAAATGTCCCATTCTCCTCACTGTAATCTACACCAGTATTGAACAATGTCCTATTCTCCTCACTGTAATCTACACCAGGACTGAACAATGTGCCATTCCCCTCTCACTGTAATCTACTCCAGTACTGAACAATGTCCCATTCCTCTCACTGTAATCTACACCAGTACTGAACAATGTCCCATTCCCCTCACTGTAATCTACACCAGTACTGAACAATGTCCCATTCCACTCTCACTGTAATCTACACCAGTACTGAACAATGACCCATTCTGCTCACTGTAATCTACACCAGTGCAGAATAATGTCCCATTCCCCTCACTGTAATCTACAGCACGACTGAACAATGTCCCATTCCCCTCACTGTAATCTACACCAGTACTGAACAATGTCCCATTCCTCTCACTGTAATCTACACCAGTACTGAACAATGTCCCATTCTCCTCTCACTGCAATCTACACCGGTACTGAGCAATGTCCCATTCCCCTCACTGTAATCTACACCAGTACTGAACAATGTCCCATTCCCCTCACTCTAATCTACACCAGTATTGAACAATGTCCCATTCTCCTCACTGTAATCTACACCAGTACTGAACAATGTCCCATTCTCCTCTCACTGTAATCTACACCGGTACTGAACAATGTCCCATTCCCCTCACTGTAATCTACACCAGTACTGAACAATGTCCCATTCCCCTCACTCTAATCCACACCAGTACTGAACAATGTCCCATTCTCCTCACTGTAATCTACACCAGTACTGAACGATGTCCCATTCCCCTCACTGTAATCTACACCAGTACTGAACAATGTCGCATTCTCCTCTCACTATAATCTACACCTGTACTGAACAATGTCCCATTCCCCTCACTGCAATCTACACCAGAACTGAACAATGTCCCATTCCCCTCACTGTAATCTACACCAGTACTGAACAATGTCCAATTCTCCTCACTGTAATCTACACCAGTACTGAACAATGTCCCATCCCCCCCCTCACTGTAATCTACACCAGTACTGAACAATGTCACATTCTCCTCAGTGTAATCTGCACCAGTCCTGAACAATGTCCCATTCCCCCCTCACTGTAATCTACACCAGGACTGAACAATGTCCCATTCCCCTCTCACTGTAATCTCCACCAGTACTGAACAATGTCCCATTCCCCTCACTGTAATCTACACCAGTACTGAACAATGTCCCATTCCCCTCACTGTAATCTACACCAGTACTGAACAATGTCCCATTCCCCTCTCACTGCAACTACACCAGTACTGAACAATGTCCCATTCTCCTCACTGTAATCTACACCAGTATTGAACAATGTCCCATTCTCCTCACTGTAATCTACACCAGTTCTGAACAATGTCCCATTCCCCTCTCACTGTAATCTACACCAGTACTGAACAATGTCCCATTCTCCTCTCACTGTAATCTGCACCGGTACTGAGCAATGTCCCATTCCCCTCACTGTAATCTACACCAGTACTGAACAATGTCCCATTCCCCTCACTGTAATCTACACCAGTTCTGAAGAATGTCCCATTCCCCCGACTGTAATCTACACCAGCACTGAACAATGTCCCATTATCCTCACTGTAATCTACACCAGTATTGAACAATGTCCCATTCCTCTCACTGTAATCTACACCAGTACTGAACAATGTCCCATTCCCCTCACTGTAATCTACACCAGGACTGAACAATGTCCCATTCCCCTCACTGTAATCTACACCAGTACTGAACAATGTCCCATTCCTCTCACTGCAATCTACACCAGTACTGAACAATGTCCCATTCCCCTCACTGTAACCTACACCCGTACTGAAGAATGTCCCATTCTCCTCACTCTAATCTACACCAGTACTGAACCATGTCCCATTCCCCTCACTGTAATCTACACCAGTACTGAAAAATGTCCCATTCCCCTCTCACTGTAATCTACACCAGTACTGAACAATGACCCATTCTGCTCACTGTAATCTACACCAGTGCAGAAAAATGTCCCATTCCCCTCACTGTAATCTACAGCACGACTGAACAATGTCCCATTCCCCTCTCACTGTAATCTACACCAGTACTGAACAATGTCCCATTCCCCTCTCACTGTAATCTACACCAATACTGAAGAATGTCCCATTCCCCTCACTGTAATCTACACCAGTAGTGAACAATGTCCCATTCTCCTCTCATTGTAATCTACTTCAGTACTGAACAATGTCCCATTCCCGTCACTGTAATCTGCACCAGTACTGAACAATGTCCCATTCTCCTCACTGTAATCTACACCAGAACTGAACAATGTCCCATCCCCCCCCTCACTGTAATCTACACCAGAACTGAACAATGTCCCATTCTCCTCACCTGTAATCTACACCAGTACTGAACAATGTCCCATTCGCCTCACTGTAATCTACACCAGTACTGAACAATGTCCCATTCCCCCCTCACTATAATCTACCCCAGTACTGAACAATGTCCCATTCCCCTCACTGTAATCTACACCAGTACTGAACAATGTCCCATTCCCCCCTCACTATAATCTACCCCAGTACTGAACAATGTCCCATTCCCCTCACTATAATCTACCCCAGTACTGAACAATGTCCCATTCCCCTCACTGTAATCTACACCAGGACTGAACAATGTCCCATTCCCCCCTCACTATAATCTACCCCAGTACTGAACAATGTCCCATTCCCCTCACTGTAATCTACACCAGGACTGAACAATGTCCCATTCGCCCCTCACTGTAATCTACACCAGGACTGAACAATGTCCCACTGCACTCTCACTGTAATCTACCCCAGGACTGAACAATGTCCCATTCCCCTCACTGTAATCTACACCAGGACTGAACAATGTCCCATTCTCCTCACTGTAATCTACACCAGTACTGAACAATGTCCCATTCTCCTCACTGCAATCTACACCAGTACTGAACAATGTCCCATTCCCCTCACTGTAATCTACACCAGTACTGAACAACTTCCCATTCCCATCACTGTAATCTACACCTGTACTGAAGAATGTCCCATTCCCCTCACTGTAATCTACACCAGTACTGAACAATGTCCCATTCCTCTCACTGTAATCTACACCAGTACTGAACAGTGTCCCATTCTCCCCTCACTGAAATCGACACCAGGACGGAACAATGTCCCATTCCCCCCACTGTAACCTACACCCGTACTGAACAATGTCCCATTCTCCTCACTGTAATCTACACCAGTACTGAACAATGTCCCATTCTCCTCACTGTAATCTACACCTGTACTGAACAATGTCCCATTCTCCTCACTATAATCTACACCAGTACTGAACAATGTCCCATTCCCCTCACTGTAATCTACACCAGTACTGAACAATGTCCGATTCCCCTCTCACTGTAATCTACACCAGTACTGAACAATGTCTCATTCCTCCCACTGTAATCTACACCAGTACTGAACAATGTCCCATTCCCCTCTCACTGTAATCTACACCAGTACTGAACAATGTCCCATTCTCCTCACTGTAATCTGCACCTGTACTGAACAATGTCCCATTCCCCTCACTGTAATCTACACCTGTACTGAACAATGTCCCATTCCCCTCACTGTAATCTACACCTGTACTGAACCATGTCCCATTCTCCTCACTGTAATCTACACCAGTACTGAACAATGTCCCATTCTCCTCTCACTGTAATCTACACCAGTGCCGAACAATTTCCCATTCTCCTCACTAATCTACACCAGTACTGAACAATGTCCCATTCTCCTCACTGTAATCTACACCAGTACTGAACAATGTCCCATTCCCCTCACTGTAATCTACACCAGTACTGAACAATGTCCCATTCCCCTCACTGTAATCTACACCAGTACTGAACAATGTCCCATTCCCCTCACTGTAATCTACAGCAGTACTGAACAATGCCCCATTCCCCTCACTGTAATCTACACCAGTACTGAACAATGTCCCATTCTCCTCACTGTAATCTACACCAGTACTGAACAATGTCCCAGTCTCCTCACTGTAATCTACACCAGTACTGAACAATGTCCCATTCCCCTCACTGTAATCTACACCAGTACTGAACAATGTCCCATTCTCCTCTCACTGTAATCTACACCTGTACTGAACAATGTCCCATTCCCCTCACTGTAATCTACACCAGTACTGAACAATGTCCCATTCTCCTCTCACTGTAATCTACACCTGTACTGAACAATGTCCCATTCCCCTCACTGTAATCTACACCAGTACTGAACAATGTCCCATTCTCCTCTCACTGTAATCTACACCTGTACTGAACAATGTCCCATTCCCCTCACTGTAATCTACACCAGCACTGAACAATGTCCCATTCTCCTCTCACTGTAATCTACACCTGTACTGAACAATGTTCCATTCTCCTCACTGTAATCTACACCAGTACTGAACAATGTCCCATTCCCCTCACTGTAATCTACACCAGTACTGAACAATGTCCCATTCCCCTCACTGTAATCTACACCAGTACTGAACAATGTTCCATTCTCCTCACTGTAATCTGCACCTGTACTGAGCAATGTCCCATTCCCCTCACTGTAATCTACACCAGGACTGAACAATGTCCCAGTCCCAGCTCACTGTAATCTACACCAGTACTGAACAATGTCCCATTCCCCTCACTGTAATCTACACCAGTGAACAATGTCCCATTCCCCTCTCACTGTAATATACACCAGCACTGAACAATGTCCCATTCCCCTCACTGTAATCGACACCTGCACTGAACAATGTCCCATTCCCCTCACTGTAATCTACACCAATATTGAACAATTTCCCATTCCTCTCACTGTAACCTACACCAGTACTGAACAATGTCCCATTCTCCTCACTGTAATCTACATCTGTACTGAACAATGTCCCATTCCCCTCACTGTAATCTACACCAGTACTGAACAATGTCCCATTCCCCTCACTGTAATCTACACCAGTATTGAACAATGTCCCATTCTCCTCTCCCTATAATCTACACCTGTACTGAACAATGTCCCATTCCCCTCACTGCAATCTACACCAGTACTGAACAATGTCCCATTCCCCTCACTGTTATCTGCACCAGTACTGAACAATGTCCCATTCTCCTCACTGTAATCTACACCAGTACTGAGTAATGTCCCATTCCCCTCTCATTGTAATCTACACCAGTCCTGAACAATGTCCCATTCCCCTCACTGTAATCTACACCAATACTGAACAATTTCCCATTTCTCTCACTGTAATCTACACCAGTACTGAACAATGTCCCATCCCCCCCCTCACTGTAATCTACACCAGTACTGAACAATGTCCCATTCTCCTCAGTGTAATCTACACCAGTCCTGAACAATGTCCCATTCCCCCCTCACTGTAATCTACACCAGGACTGAACAATGTCCCATTCCCCTCTCACTGTAATCTCCACCAGTACTGAACAATGTCCCATTCCCCTCACTGTAATCTACACCAGTACTGAACAATGTCCCATTCCCCTCACTGTAATCTACACCAGTACTGAACAATGTGCCATTCCCCTCACTGTAATCTACACCAGTACTGAACAATGTCCCATTCCCCTCTCACTGTAATCTACACCAGCACTGAACAATGTCCCATTCCCCTCGCTGTAATCTACACCTGTACTGAACAATGTCCCATTCCCCTCACTGTAATCTACACCAGTACTGAACAATGTCCCATTCCACTCTCACTGTAATCTACACCAGTACTGAACAATGTCCCATTCCCCTCACTGTAATCTACACCAGTACTGAACAATGTCCCATTCCCCTCACTGTAATCTACACCAGTACTGAACAATGTCCCCTTCCTCTCAGTGTAATCTACCCCACCACTGAACAATGCCCCATTCTCCTCTCACTGTAATCTACACCTGTACTGAACAATGTCCCATTCTCCTCACTGTAATCTACACCAGGACTGAACAATGTCCCATTCCCCTCTCACTGTAATCTGCACCAGTACTGAACAATGTCCCATTCCCCTCTCACTGTAATCTACACCAGTACTGAAGAATGTCCCATTCCCCTCACTGTAATCTACACCAGTACTGAACAATGTCCCATTCTCCTCACTGTAATCTGCACCAGTACTGAACAATGTCCCATTCCCCTCACTGTAATGTGCACCAGTACTGAGTAATGTCCCATTCCCCTCTCATTGTAATCTACACCAGTACTGAACAATGTCCCATTCCCATCACTGTCATCTACACCAGTACTGAACAATGTCCCATTCCCCTCACTGTAATCTACACCAGTACTGAACAATGTCCCATTCCCCTCACTGTAATCTACACCTGTACTGAAGAATGTCCCATTCCCCTCACTGTAATCTACACCAGCACTGAACAATGTCCCACTCCACTCTCACTGTAATCTACACCAGTACTGAAGAATGTCACCGTCCCCTGACTGTAATCTACACCAGTACTGAACAATGTCCCATTCCCCTCACTGTAATCTACACCAGTACTGAACAATTTCCCATTCCTCTCACTGTAATCTACACCAGTACTGAACAGTGTCCCATTCTCCCCTCACTGAAATCTACACCAGGATGGAACAATGTCCCATTCCCCTCACTGTAATCCACACCAGTACTGAACAATGTCCCATTCCCCTCACTGTGATCTACACCAGTACTGAACAATGTCCCATTCTCCTCTCACTATAATCTACACCTGTACTGAACAATGTCCCATTCCCCTCACTGTAATCTACACCAGTACTGAACAATGTCCCATTCTCCTCACTGTAATCTACACCAGTACTGAGCAATGTCCCATTCCCCTCTCACTGTAATCTACACCAGTACTGAACAATGTCCCATTCCCCCCTCACTGTAATCTACACCAGCACTGAACAATGTCCCAGTCCCCGCTCACTGTAATCTACACCAGTACTGAACAATGTCCCATTCCCCTCTCACTGTAATCTACACCAGTACTGAGTGATGTCCCATTCCCCTCTCATTGTAATCTACACCACTACTGAACAATGTCCCATTCCCCTCACTGTAATCTACACCAATACTGAACAATTTCCCATTCCTCTCACTGTAACCTGCACCAGTACTGAACAATGTCCCATTCTCCTCACTGTAATCTACACCTGTACTGAACAATGTCCCATTCCCCTCACTGTAATCTACACCAGTACTGAACAATGTCCCATTCCCCTCACTGTAATCTACACCAGTATTGAACAATGTCCCATTCTCCTCTCACTATAATCTACACCTGTACTGAACAATGTCCCATTCCCCTCACTGCAATCTACACCAGGACTGAACAATGTCCCATTCCCCTCACTGTTATCTGCACCAGTACTGAACAATGTCCCATTCTCCTCACTGTAATCTACACCAGTGTTGAACAATGTCCCATTCTCCTCACTGTAATCGACACCAGTACTGAACAATGTCCCATTCTCCTCACTGTAATCTACATCAGAACTGAAAAATGTCCCATTCTCCTCACTGTAATCTACACCAGCACTGAACAATGACCCATTCTGCTCACTGTAATCTACACCAGTACTGAACAATGTCCCATTCCCCTCACTGTAATCTACACCAGTATTGAACAATGTCCCATTCTCCTCTCACTATAATCTACACCTGTACTGAACAATGTCCCATTCCCCTCACTGCAATCTACACCAGTACTGAACAATGTCCCATTCCCCTCACTGTTATCTGCACCAGTACTGAACAATGTCCCATTCTCCTCACTGTAATCTACACCAGTGTTGAACAATGTCCCATTCTCCTCACTGTAATCGACACCAGTACTGAACAATGTCCCATTCCCCTCACTGTAATCTACACCAGAACTGAAAAATGTCCCATTCTCCTCACTGTAATCTACACCAGTACTGAACAATCTCCCAGTCCGCGCGCACTGTAATCTACACCAGTACTGAGCAATGTCCCATTCTCCTGTCACTGTAATCTACACCAGTACTGAGTAATGTCCCATTCTCCTCTCATTGTAATCTACACCAGTACTGAACAATGTCCCATTCCCCTCACTGTAATCTACAGCAATACTGAACAATTTCCCATTCCTCTCACTGTAATCTACACCAGTACTGAACAATGTCCCATTCTCCTCACTGTAATCTACACCAGTATTGAACAATGTCCCATTCTCCTCACTGTAATCTACACCAGTTCTGAACAATGTCCCATTCCCCTCTCACTGCAATCTACACCAGTACTGAACAATGTCCCATTCTCCTCACTGTAATCTACACCAGTACTGAACAATGTCCCATTCCCCTCTCACTGCAATCTACACCAGTACTGAACAATGTCCCATTCTCCTCACTGTAATCTACACCAGTTCTGAACAATGTCCCATTCCCCTCTCACTGCAATCTACACCAGCACTGAACAATGTCCTATTCTCCTCACTGTAATCTACACCAGTACTGAACAATGTCCCATTCCCCTCTCACTGTAATCGACACCAGTACTGAACAATGTCCCATTCTCCTCTCACTGTAATCTACACCAGGACTGAACAATGTCCCATTCCTCTCACTGTAATCTACACCAGTACTGAACAATGTCCCATTCTCCTCTCACTGTAATCTACACCGGTACTGAACAATGTCCCATTCCCCTCACTGTAATCTACACCAGTACTGAACAATGTCCCATTCCCCTCTCACTGTAATCTACACCAGTACTGAACAATGACCCATTCTGCTCACTGTAATCTACACCAGTGCAGAATAATGTCCCATTCCCCTCACTGTAATCTACAGCACGACTGAACAATGTCCCATTCCCCTCACTGTAATCTACACCAGCACTGAACAATGTCCCATTCCTCTCACTGCAATCTACACCAGTACTGAACAATGTCCCATTCTCCTCTCACTGTAATCTACACCAGTACTGAGCAATGTCCCATTCCCCTCACTGTAATCTGCACCAGTACTGAACAATGTCCCATTCCCCTCACTGTAATCTACACCAGTTCTGAAGAATGTCCCATTCCCCCGACTGTAATCTACACCAGCACTGAACAATGTCCCATTATCCTCACTGCAATCTACACCAGTATTGAACAATGTCCCATTCCTCTCACTGTAATCTACACCAGTACTGAACAGTGTCCCATTCGCCCCTCACTGTAATCTACACCAGGACTGAACAATGTCCCATTCCCCTCACTGTAATCTAAACCAGTACTGAACAATGTCCCATTCCTCTCACTGTAATCTACACCAGTACTGAACAATGTCCCATTCCCCTCACTGTAACCTACACCCGTACTGAACAATGTCCCATTCTCCTCACTCTAATCTACACCAGTACTGAACCATGTCCCATTCCCCTCACTGTAATCTACAACAGTACTGAACAATGTCCCATTCCCCTCTCACTGTAATCTACACCAGTACTGAACAATGACCCATTCTGCTCACTGTAATCTACACCAGTGCAGAAAAATGTCCCATTCCCCTCACTGTAATCTACAGCACGACTGAACAATGTCCCATTCCCCCCTCACTGTAATCTACACCAATACTGAAGAATGTCCCATTCCCCTCACTGTAATCTACACCAGTACTGAACAATGTCACATTCCCCTCACTGTAATCTACACCAATACTGAAGAATGTCCCATTCCCCTCACTGTAATCTACACCAGTTGTGAACAATGTCCCATTCTCCTCACTGTAATCTACACCAGTACTGAACAATGTCCCATTCCCCTCACTGTAATCTACACCAGTGCTGAGTAATGTCCCATTCTCCTCTCATTGTAATCTACACCAGTACTGAACAATGTCCCATTCCCCTCACTGTAATCTGCACCAGTACTGAACAATGTCCCATTCCCCTCACTGTAATCTGCACCAGTACTGAACAATGTCCCATTATCCTCACTGTAATCTACACCAGTACTGAACAATGTCCCATTCCCCTCACTCTAATCTACACCAGTACTGAACAATGTCCCATTCTCCTCACTGTAATCTACAGCACGACTGAACAATGTCCCATTCCCCTCACTGTAATCTGCACCAGTACTGAACAATGTCCCATTATCCTCACTGTAACCTACACCAGTATTGAACAATGTCCCATTCCTCTCACTGTAATCTACACCAGTACTGAACAGTGTCCCATTCGCCCCTCACTGTAATCTACACCAGGACTGAACAATGTCCCATTCCCCTCACTGTAATCTACACCAGGACTGAACAATGTCCCATTCTCCTCACTGTAATCTACACCAGTACTGAACAATGTCCCATTCGCCCCTCACTGTAATCTACACCAGTACTGAACAATGTCCCATCCCCCCCCTCACTGTAATCTACACCAGTACTGAACAATGTCCCATTCCCCTCACTGTCATCCACACCAGTACTGAACAATGACCCATTCTGCTCACTGTAATCTACACCAGTGCAGAAAAATGTCCCATTCCCCTCACTGTAATCTACAGCACGACTGAACAATGTCCCATTCCCCTCTCAGTGTAATCTACACCAGTACTGAACAATGTCCCATTCCCCTCTCAGTGTAATCTGCACCAGTACTGAACAATGTCCCATTCCCCTCTCACTGTAATCTACACCAGTTCTGAACAATGTCCCATTCCCCTCTGTGGAATCTACACCAGTACTGAAGAATGTCCCATTCCCCTCACTGAAATCTACACCAGTACTGAACAATGTCCCATTCTCCTCGCTGTAATCTACACCAGCACGGAAAATTGTCCCATTCCCCTCACTGTAATCTACACCAGTAGTGAACAATGTCCCATTCCCCTCACTGTAATCTGCACCAGTACTGAACAATGCCGCATTCCCCTCACTGTAATCTTCACCAGTACTGAACAATGTCCCATTCTCCTCTCACTATAATCTACACCTGTACTGAACAATGTCCCATTCCCCTCACTGTAATCTACACCAGTACTGAACAATGTCCCATTCTCCTCTCACTATAATCTACAGCTGTACTGAACAATGTCCCATTCCCCTCACTGCAATCTACACCAGTACTGAACAATGTCCCATTCCCCTCACTGTAATCTACACCAGTACTGAACAATGTCCCATTCTCCTCACTGTAATCTACACCAGTACTGAACAATGTCCCATTCTCCTCACTGTAATCTACACCAGTACTGAACAATGTCCCATCCCCCCCCTCACTGTAATCTACACCAGTACTGAACAATGTCGCATTCTCCTCAGTGCAATCTACACCAGTCCTGAACAATGTCCCATTCCCCCCTCACTGTAATCTACACCAGGACTGAACAATGTCCCATTCCCCTCTCACTGTAATCTCCACCAGTACTGAACAATGTCCCATTCCCCTCACTGTAATCTACACCAGTACTGAACAATGTCCCATTCCCCTCACTGTAATCTACACCAGTACTGAACAATGTCCCATTCCCCTCTCACTGTAACTACAGCAGTACTGAACAATGTCCCATTCTCCTCACTGTAATCTACACCAGTACTGAAGAATGTCCCATTCCCCTCTCACTGTAATCTACACCAGTACTGTACAATGTCCCATTCCCCTCACTGTAACCTACACCCGTACTGAACAATGTGCCATTCCCCTCACTGTAATCTACACCAGTTCTGAACAATGTCCCATTCCCCTCTCACTGTAATCTACACCAGTGCTGAACAATGTCCCATTCTCCTCACTGTAATCTACACCAGTATTGAACAATGTCCTATTCTCCTCACTGTAATCTACACCAGGACTGAACAATGTCCCATTCTCCTCTCACTGTAATCTACACCAGTACTGAACAATGTGCCATTCCCCTCTCACTGTAATCTACTCCAGTACTGAACAATGTCCCATTCCTCTCACTGTAATCTACACCAGTACTGAACAATGTCCCATTCTCCTCTCACTGTAATCTACACCGGTACTGAACAATGTCCCATTCCCCTCACTGTAATCTACACCAGTACTGAACAATGTCCCATTCCACTCTCACTGTAATCTACACCAGTACTGAACAATGACCCATTCTGCTCACTGTAATCTACACCAGTGCAGAATAATGTCCCATTCCCCTCACTGTAATCTACAGCACGACTGAACAATGTCCCATTCCCCTCACTGTAATCTACACCAGTACTGAACAATGTCCCATTCCTCTCACTGTAATCTACACCAGTACTGAACAATGTCCCATTCTCCTCTCACTGCAATCTACACCGGTACTGAGCAATGTCCCATTCCCCTCACTGTAATCTACACCAGTACTGAACAATGTCCCATTCCCCTCACTCTAATCTACACCAGCATTGAACAATGTCCCATTCTCCTCACTGTAATCTACACCAGTACTGAACAATGTCCCATTCTCCTCTCACTGTAATCTACACCGGTACTGAACAATGTCCCATTCCCCTCACTGTAATCTACACCAGTACTGAACAATGTCCCATTCCCCTCACTCTAATCCACACCAGTACTGAACAATGTCCCATTCTCCTCACTGTAATCTACACCAGTACTGAACGATGTCCCATTCCCCTCACTGTAATCTAAACCTGTACTGAACAATGTCCCATTCCCCTCACTGTAATCTACACCAGTACTGAACAATGTCCCATTCCCCTCTCACTGTAATCTACACCAGTACTGAACAATGTCCCATTCCCCTCACTGTAATCTACACCAGTACTGAACAATGTTCCATTCTCCTCACTGTAATCTAAACCTGTACTGAACAATGTCCCATTCCCCTCACTGTAATCTACACCAGTACTGAACAATGTCCCATTCCCCTCTCACTGTAATCTACACCAGTACTGAACAATGCCCCATTCCCCTCACTGTAATCTACACCTGTACTGAACAATGTCCCATTCTCCTCACTGTAATCTACACCAGTACTGAACAATGTCCCATTCTCCTCACTGTGATCTACACCTGTACTGAAAAATATCCCATTCCCCTCACTGTAATCTACACCAGTACTGAACAATGTCGCATTCTCCTCTCACTATAATCTACACCAGGACTGAACAATGTCCCATTCTCCTCTCACTGTAATCTACACCAGTACTGAACAATGTGCCATTCCCCTCTCACTGTAATCTACTCCAGTACTGAACAATGTCCCATTCCTCTCACTGTAATCTACACCAGTACTGAACAATGTCCCATTCTCCTCTCACTGTAATCTACACCGGTACTGAACAATGTCCCATTCCCCTCACTGTAATCTACACCAGTACTGAACAATGTCCCATTCCACTCTCACTGTAATCTACACCAGTACTGAACAATGACCCATTCTGCTCACTGTAATCTACACCAGTGCAGAATAATGTCCCATTCCCCTCACTGTAATCTACAGCACGACTGAACAATGTCCCATTCCCCTCACTGTAATCTACACCAGTACTGAACAATGTCCCATTCCTCTCACTGTAATCTACACCAGTACTGAACAATGTCCCATTCTCCTCTCACTGCAATCTACACCGGTACTGAGCAATGTCCCATTCCCCTCACTGTAATCTACACCAGTACTGAACAATGTCCCATTCCCCTCACTCTAATCTACACCAGTATTGAACAATGTCCCATTCTCCTCACTGTAATCTACACCAGTACTGAACAATGTCCCATTCTCCTCTCACTGTAATCTACACCGGTACTGAACAATGTCCCATTCCCCTCACTGTAATCTACACCACTACTGAACAATGTCCCATTCCCCTCACTCTAATCCACACCAGTACTGAACAATGTCCCATTCTCCTCACTGTAATCTACACCAGTACTGAACAATGTCCCATTCCCCTCACTGTAATCTACACCAGTACAGAACAATGTCCCATTCCCCTCACTGTAATCTACACCAGTACTGAACAATGTCCCATTCTCCTCACTGTAATCTACACCAGTACTGAACAATGTCCCATTCCCCTCTCACTGTAATCTACACCAGTACTGAACAATGTCCCATTCCCCTCACTGCAATCTGCACCAGTACTGAACAATGCCCCATTCCCCTCACTGTAATCTACACCAGTACTGAACAATGTCCCATTCTCCTCACTGTAATCTACACCTGTACTGAACAATGTCCCATTCCCCTCACTGTAATCTACACCAGTACTGAACAATGTCGCATTCTCCTCTCACTATAATCTACACCTGTACTGAACAATGTCCCATTCCCCTCACTGCAATCTACACCAGAACTGAACAATGTCCCATTCCCCTCACTGTAATCTACACCAGTACTGAACAATGTCCAATTCTCCTCACTGTAATCTACACCAGTACTGAACAATGTCCCATCCCCCCCTCACTGTAATCTACACCAGTACTGAACAATGTCCCATTCTCCTCAGTGTAATCTGCACCAGTCCTGAACAATGTCCCATTCCCCCCTCACTGTAATCTACACCAGGACTGAACAATGTCCCATTCCCCTCTCACTGTAATCTCCACCAGTACTGAACAATGTCCCATTCCCCTCACTGTAATCTACACCAGTACTGAACAATGTCCCATTCCCCTCACTGTAATCTACACCAGTACTGAACAATGTCCCATTCCCCTCTCACTGCAACTACACCAGTACTGAACAATGTCCCATTCTCCTCACTGTAATCTACACCAGTATTGAACAATGTCCCATTCTCCTCACTGTAATCTACACCAGTTCTGAACAATGTCCCATTCCCCTCTCACTGTAATCTACACCAGTACTGAACAATGTCCCATTCTCCTCTCACTGTAATCTACACCAGTACTGAACAATGTGCCATTCCCCTCTCACTGTAATCTACACCAGTACTGAACAATGACCCATTCTGCTCACTGTAATCGACACCAGTGCAGAATAATGTCCCATTCCCCTCACTGTAATCTACAGCACGACTGAACAATGTCCCATTCCCCTCACTGTAATCTACACCAGTACTGAACAATGTCCCCTTCCTCTCACTGTAATCTACACCAGTACTGAACAATGTCCCATTCTCCTCTCACTGTAATCTGCACCGGTACTGAGCAATGTCCCATTCCCCTCACTGTAATCTACACCAGTACTGAACAATGTCCCATTTCCCTCACTGTAATCTACACCAGTTCTGAAGAATGTCCCATTCCCCCGACTGTAATCTACACCAGCACTGAACAATGTCCCATTATCCTCACTGTAATCTACACCAGTATTGAACAATGTCCCATTCCTCTCACTGTAATCTACACCAGTACTGAACAATGTCCCATTCCCCTCACTGTAATCTACACCAGGACTGAACAATGTCCCATTCCCCTCACTGTAATCTACACCAGTACTGAACAATGTCCCATTCCTCTCACTGTAATCTACACCAGTACTGAACAATGTCCCATTCCCCTCACTGTAACCTACACCCGTACTGAACAATGTCCCATTCTCCTCACTCTAATCTACACCAGTACTGAAAAATGTCCCATTCCCCTCTCACTGTAATCTACACCAGTACTGAACAATGACCCATTCTGCTCACTGTAATCTACACCAGTGCAGAAAAATGTCCCATTCCCCTCACTGTAATCTACAGCACGACTGAACAATGTCCCATTCCCCTCTCACTGTAATCTACACCAGTACTGAACAATGTCCCATTCCCCTCTCACTGTAATCTACACCAATACTGAAGAATGTCCCATTCCCCTCACTGTAATCTACACCAGTAGTGAACAATGTCCCATTCTCCTCTCATTGTAATCTACTTCAGTACTGAACAATGTCCCATTCCCGTCACTGTAATCTGCACCAGTACTGAACAATGTCCCATTCTCCTCACTGTAATCTACACCAGAACTGAACAATGTCCCATTCCCCTCACTCTAATCTACACCAGTACTGAACAATGTCCCATTCTCCTCACTGTAATCTACACCAGTACTGAACAATGTCCCATTCCCCTCACTGTAATCTACACCAGTACTGAACAATGTCCCATTCTCCTCACTGTAATCTACACCTGTACTGAACAGTGTCCCATTCCCCTCACTGTAATCTACACCAGTACTGAACAATGTCCCATTCTCCTCACTGTAATCTACACCAGTACTGAACAATGTCCCATTCCCCTCACTGTAATCTACACCAGTACTGAACAATGTCCCATTCGCCCCTCACTGTCATCTACACCAGAACTGAACAATGTCCCATCCCCCCCCTCACTGTAATCTACACCAGAACTGAACAATGTCCCATTCTCCTCACCTGTAATCTACACCAGTACTGAACAATGTCCCATTCGCCTCACTGTAATCTACACCAGTACTGAACAATGTCCCATTCGCCCCTCACTGTAAACTACACCAGGACTGAACAATGTCCCATTCCCCTCACTGTAATCTACACCTGTGCTGAAGAATGTCCCATTCCCCTCACTGTAATCTGCACCAGAACTGAACAATGTCCCATTCTCCTCACCTGTAATCTACACCAGTACTGAACAATGTCCCATTCCTCTCACTGTAATCTACACCAGTACTGAACAATTTCCCATTCCTCTCACTGTAATCTACACCAGTACTGAACAATGTCCCATTCCCCTCACTGCAATCTACACCAGTACTGAACAGTGTCCCATTCCCCTCACTGTAATCTACATCAGTACTGAGCAATGTCCCATTCCCCTCTCACTGTAATCTACACCAGTACTGAACAATGTCCCATTCCCCCCTCACTATAATCTACCCCAGTACTGAACAATGTCCCATTCCCCTCACTGTAATCTACACCAGTACTGAACAATGTCCCATTCCCCCCTCACTATAATCTACCCCAGTACTGAACAATGTCCCATTCCCCTCACTATAATCTACCCCAGTACTGAACAATGTCCCATTCCCCTCACTGTAATCTACACCAGGACTGAACAATGTCCCATTCCCCCCTCACTATAATCTACCCCAGTACTGAACAATGTCCCATTCCCCTCACTGTAATCTACACCAGGACTGAACAATGTCCCATTCTCCTCACTGTAATCTACACCAGGACTGAACAATGTCCCATTCGCCCCTCACTGTAATCTACACCAGGACTGAACAATGTCCCACTGCACTCTCACTGTAATCTACCCCAGGACTGAACAATGTCCCATTCCCCTCACTGTAATCTACACCAGGACTGAACAATGTCCCATTCTCCTCACTGTAATCTACACCAGTACTGAACAATGTCCCATTCTCCTCACTGCAATCTACACCAGTACTGAACAATGTCCCATTCTCCTCACTGTAATCTACACCAGGACTGAACAATGTCCCATTCCCCCCTCACTGTAATCTACACCAGCACTGAACAATGTCCCATTCTCCTCACTGTAATCTGCACCAGAACTGAACAATGTCCCATTCTCCTCACCTGTAATCTACACCAGCACTGAACAATGTCCCATTCGCCTCACTGTAATCTACACCAGTACTGAACAATGTCCCATTCGCCTCACTGTAATCTACACCAGTACTGAACAATGTCCCATTCGCCCCTCACTGTAATCTACACCAGTACTGAACAATGTCCCATTCCCCTCACTGTAATCTACACCAGTACTGAACAACTTCCCATTCCCATCACTGTAATCTACACCTGTACTGAAGAATGTCCCATTCCCCTCACTGTAATCTACACCAGTACTGAACAATGTCCCATTCCTCTCACTGTAATCTACACCAGTACTGAACAGTGTCCCATTCTCCCCTCACTGAAATCGACACCAGGACGGAACAATGTCCCATTCCCCCCACTGTAACCTACACCCGTACTGAACAATGTCCCATTCTCCTCACTGTAATCTACACCAGTACTGAACAATGTCCCATTCTCCTCACTGTAATCTACACCTGTACTGAACAATGTCCCATTCTCCTCACTATAATCTACACCAGTACTGAACAATGTCCCATTCCCCTCACTGTAATCTACACCAGTACAGAACAATGTCCGATTCCCCTCTCACTGTAATCTACACCAGTACTGAACAATGTCCCATTCCCCTCTCACTGTAATCTACACCAGTACTGAACAATGTCCCATTCCCCTCACTGTAATCTACACCTGTACTGAACAATGTCCCATTCTCCTCACTGTAATCTACACCAGTACTGAACAATGTCCCATTCTCCTCTCACTGTAATCTACACCAGTGCCGAACAATTTCCCATTCTCCTCACTAATCTACACCAGTACTGAACAATGTCCCATTCTCCTCACTGTAATCTACACCAGTACTGAACAATGTCCCATTCCCCTCACTGTAATCTACACCAGTACTGAACAATGTCCCATTCCCCTCACTGTAATCTACACCAGTACTGAACAATGTCCCATTCCCCTCACTGTAATCTACAGCAGTACTGAACAATGCCCCATTCCCCTCACTGTAATCTACACCAGTACTGAACAATGTCCCATTCTCCTCACTGTAATCTACACCAGTACTGAACAATGTCCCAGTCTCCTCACTGTAATCTACACCAGTACTGAACAATGTCCCATTCCCCTCACTGTAATCTACACCAGTACTGAACAATGTCCCATTCTCCTCTCACTGTAATCTACACCTGTACTGAACAATGTCCCATTCCCCTCACTGTTATCTGCACCAGTACTGAACAATGTCCCATTCTCCTCACTGTAATCTACACCAGTACTGAGTAATGTCCCATTCCCCTCTCATTGTAATCTACACCAGTCCTGAACAATGTCCCATTCCCCTCACTGTAATCTACACCAATACTGAACAATTTCCCATTTCTCTCACTGTAATCTACAGCAGTACTGAACAATGCCCCATTCCCCTCACTGTAATCTACACCAGTACTGAACAATGTCCCATTCTCCTCACTGTAATCTACACCAGTACTGAACAATGTCCCATTCCCCTCACTGTAATCTACAGCAGTACTGAACAATGCCCCATTCCCCTCACTGTAATCTACACCAGTACTGAACAATGTCCCATTCTCCTCACTGTAATCTACACCAGTACTGAACAATGTCCCAGTCTCCTCACTGTAATCTACACCAGTACTGAACAATGTCCCATTCCCCTCACTGTAATCTACACCAGTACTGAACAATGTCCCATTCTCCTCTCACTGTAATCTACACCTGTACTGAACAATGTCCCATTCCCCTCACTGTTATCTGCACCAGTACTGAACAATGTCCCATTCTCCTCACTGTAATCTACACCAGTACTGAGTAATGTCCCATTCCCCTCTCATTGTAATCTACACCTGTCCTGAACAATGTCCCATTCCCCTCACTGTAATCTACACCAATACTGAACAATTTCCCATTTCTCTCACTGTAATCTACACCAGTACTGAACAATGTCCCATCCCCCCCCTCACTGTAATCTACACCAGTACTGAACAATGTCCCATTCTCCTCAGTGTAATCTACACCAGTCCTGAACAATGTCCCATTCCCCCCTCACTGTAATCTACACCAGGACTGAACAATGTCCCATTCCCCTCTCACTGTAATCTACACCTGTACTGAACAATGTCCCATTCCCCTCACTGTAATCTACACCAGTACTGAACAATGTCCCATTCTCCTCTCACTGTAATCTACACCTGTACTGAACAATGTCCCATTCCCCTCACTGTAATCTACACCAGCACTGAACAATGTCCCATTCTCCTCTCACTGTAATCTACACCTGTACTGAACAATGTTCCATTCTCCTCACTGTAATCTACACCAGTACTGAACAATGTCCCATTCCCCTCACTGTAATCTACACCAGTACTGAACAATGTCCCATTCCCCTCACTGTAATCTACACCAGTACTGAACAATGTTCCATTCTCCTCACTGTAATCTGCACCTGTACTGAGCAATGTCCCATTCCCCTCACTGTAATCTACACCAGTACTGAACAATGTCCCAGTCCCCGCTCACTGTAATCTACACCAGTACTGAACAATGTCCCATTCCCCTCACTGTAATCTACACCAGTGAACAATGTCCCATTCCCCTCTCACTGTAATATACACCAGCACTGAACAATGTCCCATTCCCCTCACTGTAATCGACACCTGCACTGAACAATGTCCCATTCCCCTCACTGTAATCTACACCAATATTGAACAATTTCCCATTCCTCTCACTGTAACCTACACCAGTACTGAACAATGTCCCATTCTCCTCACTGTAATCTACATCTGTACTGAACAATGTCCCATTCCCCTCACTGTAATCTACACCAGTACTGAACAATGTCCCATTCCCCTCACTGTAATCTACACCAGTATTGAACAATGTCCCATTCTCCTCTCCCTATAATCTACACCTGTACTGAACAATGTCCCATTCCCCTCACTGTAATCTACACCAATACTGAACAATTTCCCATTTCTCTCACTGTAATCTACACCAGTACTGAACAATGTCCCATCCCCCCCCTCACTGTAATCTACACCAGTACTGAACAATGTCCCATTCTCCTCAGTGTAATCTACACCAGTCCTGAACAATGTCCCATTCCCCCCTCACTGTAATCTACACCAGGACTGAACAATGTCCCATTCCCCTCTCACTGTAATCTCCACCAGTACTGAACAATGTCCCATTCCCCTCACTGTAATCTACACCAGTACTGAACAATGTCCCATTCCCCTCACTGTAATCTACACCAGTACTGAACAATGTGCCATTCCCCTCACTGTAATCTACACCAGTTCTGAACATTGTCCCATTCCCCTCTCTCTGCAATCTGCACCAGCACTGAACAATGTCCCATTCCACTCACTGTAATCTACACCAGTACTGAACAATGTCCCATTCCCCTCTCACTGCAATCTACACCTGTACTGAACAATGTCCCATTCCCCTCACTGTAATCTACACCTGTACTGAACAATGTCCCATTCTTCTCTCACTGTAATCTACACCAGTACTGAACAATGTCCCATTCCCCTCACTGTAATCTACACCAGTACTGAACAATGTCCCATTCCCCTCACTGTAATCTACACCAGTGAACAATGTCCCATTCCCCTCTCACTGTAATCTACACCAGCACTGAACAATGTCCCATTCCCCTCGCTGTAATCTACACCTGTACTGAACAATGTCCCATTCCCCTCACTGTAATCTACACCAGTACTGAACAATGTCCCATTCCACTCTCACTGTAATCTACACCAGTACTGTACAATGTCCCATTCCCCTCACTGTAATCTACACCAGTACTGAACAATGTCCCATTCCCCTCACTGTAATCTACACCAGTACTGAACAATGTCCCCTTCCTCTCAGTGTAATCTACCCCAGCACTGAACAATGCCCCATTCTCCTCTCACTGTAATCTACACCAGTACTGAACAATGTCCCATTCTCCTCTCACTGTAATCTGCACCGGTACTGAGCAATGTCCCATTCCCCTCACTGTAATCTACACCAGTACTGAACAATGTCCCATTCCCCTCACTGTAATCTACACCAGTTCTGAAGAATGTCCCATTCCCCCGACTGTAATCTACACCAGCACTGAACAATGTCCCATTATCCTCACTGTAATCTACACCAGTATTGAACAATGTCCCATTCCTCTCACTGTAATCTACACCAGGACTGAACAATGTCCCATTCCCCTCACTGTAATCTACACCAGTACTGAACAATGTCCCATTCCTCTCACTGTAATCTACACCAGTACTGAACAATGTCCCATTCCCCTCACTGTAACCTACACCCGTACTGAACAATGTCCCATTCTCCTCACTCTAATCTACACCAGTACTGAACCATGTCCCATTCCCCTCACTGTAATCTACACCAGTACTGAAAAATGTCCCATTCCCCTCTCACTGTAATCTACACCAGTACTGAACAATGACCCATTCTGCTCACTGTAATCTACACCAGTGCAGAAAAATGTCCCATTCCCCTCACTGTAATCTACAGCACGACTGAACAATGTCCCATTCCCCTCTCACTGTAATCTACACCAGTACTGAACAATGTCCCATTCCCCTCTCACTGTAATCTACACCAATACTGAAGAATGTCCCATTCCCCTCACTGTAATCTACACCAGTAGTGAACAATGTCCCATTCTCCTCTCATTGTAATCTACTTCAGTACTGAACAATGTCCCATTCCCGTCACTGTAATCTGCACCAGTACTGAACAATGTCCCATTCTCCTCACTGTAATCTACACCAGAACTGAACAATGTCCCATTCCCCTCACTCTAATCTACACCAGTACTGAACAATGTCCCATTCTCCTCACTGTAATCTACACCAGTACTGAACAATGTCCCATTCCCCTCACTGTAATCTACACCAGTACTGAACAATGTCCCATTCTCCTCACTGTAATCTACACCTGTACTGAACAGTGTCCCATTCCCCTCACTGTAATCTACACCAGTACTGAACAATGTCCCATTCTCCTCACTGTAATCTACACCAGTACTGAACAATGTCCCATTCCCCTCACTGTAATCTACACCAGTACTGAACAATGTCCCATTCGCCCCTCACTGTCATCTACACCAGAACTGAACAATGTCCCATCCCCCCCCTCACTGTAATCTACACCAGAACTGAACAATGTCCCATTCTCCTCACCTGTAATCTACACCAGTACTGAACAATGTCCCATTCGCCTCACTGTAATCTACACCAGTACTGAACAATGTCCCATTCGCCCCTCACTGTAAACTACACCAGTACTGAACAATGTCCCATTCCCCTCACTGTAATCTACACCTGTGCTGAAGAATGTCCCATTCCCCTCACTGTAATCTGCACCAGAACTGAACAATGTCCCATTCTCCTCACCTGTAATCTACACCAGTACTGAACAATGTCCCATTCCTCTCACTGTAATCTACACCAGTACTGAACAATTTCCCATTCCTCTCACTGTAATCTACACCAGTACTGAACAATGTCCCATTCCCCTCACTGCAATCTACACCAGTACTGAACAGTGTCCCATTCCCCTCACTGTAATCTACATCAGTACTGAGCAATGTCCCATTCCCCTCTCACTGTAATCTACACCAGTACTGAACAATGTCCCATTCCCCCCTCACTATAATCTACCCCAGTACTGAACAATGTCCCATTCCCCTCACTGTAATCTACACCAGTACTGAACAATGTCCCATTCCCCCCTCACTATAATCTACCCCAGTACTGAACAATGTCCCATTCCCCTCACTATAATCTACCCCAGTACTGAACAATGTCCCATTCCCCTCACTGTAATCTACACCAGGACTGAACCATGTCCCATTCCCCCCTCACTATAATCTACCCCAGTACTGAACAATGTCCCATTCCCCTCACTGTAATCTACACCAGGACTGAACAATGTCCCATTCTCCTCACTGTAATCTACACCAGGACTGAACAATGTCCCATTCGCCCCTCACTGTAATCTACACCAGGACTGAACAATGTCCCACTGCACTCTCACTGTAATCTACCCCAGGACTGAACAATGTCCCATTCCCCTCACTGTAATCTACACCAGGACTGAACAATGTCCCATTCTCCTCACTGTAATCTACACCAGTACTGAACAATGTCCCATTCTCCTCACTGCAATCTACACCAGTACTGAACAATGTCCCATTCTCCTCACTGTAATCTACACCAGGACTGAACAATGTCCCATTCCCCCCTCACTGTAATCTACACCAGCACTGAACAATGTCCCATTCTCCTCACTGTAATCTGCACCAGAACTGAACAATGTCCCATTCTCCTCACCTGTAATCTACACCAGCACTGAACAATGTCCCATTCGCCTCACTGTAATCTACACCAGTACTGAACAATGTCCCATTCGCCTCACTGTAATCTACACCAGTACTGAACAATGTCCCATTCGCCCCTCACTGTAATCTACACCAGTACTGAACAATGTCCCATTCCCCTCACTGTAATCTACACCAGTAATGAACAACTTCCCATTCCCATCACTGTAATCTACACCTGTACTGAAGAATGTCCCATTCCCCTCACTGTAATCTACACCAGTACTGAACAATGTCCCATTCCTCTCACTGTAATCTACACCAGTACTGAACAGTGTCCCATTCTCCCCTCACTGAAATCGACACCAGGACGGAACAATGTCCCATTCCCCCCACTGTAACCTACACCCGTACTGAACAATGTCCCATTCTCCTCACTGTAATCTACACCAGTACTGAACAATGTCCCATTCCCCTCTCACTGTAATCTACACCAGTACTGAACAATGTCCCATTCCCCTCTCACTGTAATCTACACCAGTACTGAACAATGTCCCATTCTCCTCACTGTAATCTGCACCTGTACTGAACAATGTCCCATTCCCCTCACTGTAATCTACACCTGTACTGAACAATGTCCCATTCCCCTCACTGTAATCTACACCTGTACTGAACAATGTCCCATTCTCCTCACTGTAATCTACACCAGTACTGAACAATGTCCCATTCTCCTCTCACTGTAATCTACACCAGTGCCGAACAATTTCCCATTCTCCTCACTAATCTACACCAGTACTGAACAATGTCCCATTCTCCTCACTGTAATCTACACCAGTACTGAACAATGTCCCATTCCCCTCACTGTAATCTACACCAGTACTGAACAATGTCCCATTCCCCTCACTGTAATCTACACCAGTACTGAACAATGTCCCATTCCCCTCACTGTAATCTACAGCAGTACTGAACAATGCCCCATTCCCCTCACTGTAATCTACACCAGTACTGAACAATGTCCCATTCTCCTCACTGTAATCTACACCAGTACTGAACAATGTCCCAGTCTCCTCACTGTAATCTACACCAGTACTGAACAATGTCCCATTCCCCTCACTGTAATCTACACCAGTACTGAACAATGTCCCATTCTCCTCTCACTGTAATCTACACCTGTAGTGAACAATGTCCCATTCCCCTCATTGTAATCTACACCAGTACTGAACAATGTCCCATTCTCCTCTCACTGTAATCTACACCTGTACTGAACAATGTCCCATTCCCCTCACTGTAATCTACACCAGTGAACAATGTCCCATTCCCCTCTCACTGTAATATACACCAGCACTGAACAATGTCCCATTCCCCTCACTGTAATCGACACCTGCACTGAACAATGTCCCATTCCCCTCACTGTAATCTACACCAATATTGAACAATTTCCCATTCCTCTCACTGTAACCTACACCAGTACTGAACAATGTCCCATTCTCCTCACTGTAATCTACATCTGTACTGAACAATGTCCCATTCCCCTCACTGTAATCTACACCAGTACTGAACAATGTCCCATTCCCCTCACTGTAATCTACACCAGTATTGAACAATGTCCCATTCTCCTCTCCCTATAATCTACACCTGTACTGAACAATGTCCCATTCCCCTCACTGCAATCTACACCAGTACTGAACAATGTCCCATTCCCCTCACTGTTATCTGCACCAGTACTGAACAATGTCCCATTCTCCTCACTGTAATCTACACCAGTACTGAGTAATGTCCCATTCCCCTCTCATTGTAATCTACACCAGTCCTGAACAATGTCCCATTCCCCTCACTGTAATCTACACCAATACTGAACAATTTCCCATTTGTCTCACTGTAATCTACACCAGTACTGAACAATGTCCCATCCCCCCCCTCACTGTAATCTACACCAGTACTGAACAATGTCCCATTCTCCTCAGTGTAATCTACACCAGTCCTGAACAATGTCCCATTCCCCCCTCACTGTAATCTACACCAGGACTGAACAATGTCCCATTCCCCTCTCACTGTAATCTACACCTGTACTGAACAATGTCCCATTCCCCTCACTGTAATCTACACCAGTACTGAACAATGTCCCATTCTCCTCTCACTGTAATCTACACCTGTACTGAACAATGTCCCATTCCCCTCACTGTAATCTACACCAGCACTGAACAATGTCCCATTCTCCTCTCACTGTAATCTACACCTGTACTGAACAATGTCCCATTCCCCTCACTGTAATCTACACCAGTACTGAACAATGTCCCATTCCCCTCACTGTAATCTACACCAGTACTGAACAATGTTCCATTCTCCTCACTGTAATCTGCACCTGTACTGAGCAATGTCCCATTCCCCTCACTGTAATCTACACCAGTACTGAACAATGTCCCAGTCCCCGCTCACTGTAATCTACACCAGTACTGAACAATGTCCCATTCCCCTCACTGTAATCTACACCAGTGAACAATGTCCCATTCCCCTCTCACTGTAATATACACCAGCACTGAACAATGTCCCATTCCCCTCACTGTAATCGACACCTGCACTGAACAATGTCCCATTCCCCTCACTGTAATCTACACCAATATTGAACAATTTCCCATTCCTCTCACTGTAACCTACACCAGTACTGAACAATGTCCCATTCTCCTCACTGTAATCTACATCTGTACTGAACAATGTCCCATTCCCCTCACTGTAATCTACACCAGTACTGAACAATGTCCCATTCCCCTCACTGTAATCTACACCAGTATTGAACAATGTCCCATTCTCCTCTCCCTATAATCTACACCTGTACTGAACAATGTCCCATTCCCCTCACTGCAATCTACACCAGTACTGAACAATGTCCCATTCCCCTCACTGTTATCTGCACCAGTACTGAACAATGTCCCATTCTCCTCACTGTAATCTACACCAGTACTGAGTAATGTCCCATTCCCCTCTCATTGTAATCTACACCAGTCCTGAACAATGTCCCATTCCCCTCACTGTAATCTACACCAATACTGAACAATTTCCCATTTCTCTCACTGTAATCTACACCAGTACTGAACAATGTCCCATCCCCCCCCTCACTGTAATCTACACCAGTACTGAACAATGTCCCATTCTCCTCAGTGTAATCTACACCAGTCCTGAACAATGTCCCATTCCCCCCTCACTGTAATCTACACCAGGACTGAACAATGTCCCATTCCCCTCTCACTGTAATCTCCACCAGTACTGAACAATGTCCCATTCCCCTCACTGTAATCTACACCAGTACTGAACAATGTCCCATTCCCCTCACTGTAATCTACACCAGTACTGAACAATGTGCCATTCCCCTCACTGTAATCTACACCAGTTCTGAACATTGTCCCATTCCCCTCTCTCTGCAATCTGCACCAGCACTGAACAATGTCCCATTCCACTCACTGTAATCTACACCAGTACTGAACAATGTCCCATTCCCCTCTCACTGCAATCTACACCTGTACTGAACAATGTCCCATTCCCCTCACTGTAATCTACACCTGTACTGAACAATGTCCCATTCTTCTCTCACTGTAATCTACACCAGTACTGAACAATGTCCCATTCCCCTCACTGTAATCTACACCAGTCCTGAACAATGTCCCATTCCCCTCACTGTAATCTACACCAGTGAACAATGTCCCATTCCCCTCTCACTGTAATCTACACCAGCACTGAACAATGTCCCATTCCCCTCGCTGTAATCTACACCTGTACTGAACAATGTCCCATTCTCCTCACTGTAATCTACCCCAGCACTGAACAATGCCCCATTCTCCTCTCACTGTAATCTACACCTGTACTGAACAATGTCCCATTCTCCTCACTGTAATCTACACCAGGACTGAACAATGTCCCATTCCCCTCTCACTGTAATCTGCACCAGTACTGAACAATGTCCCATTCCCCTCTCACTGTAATCTACACCAGTACTGAAGAATGTCCCATTCCCCTCACTGTAATCTACACCAGTACTGAACAATGTCCCATTCTCCTCACTGTAATCTGCACCAGTACTGAACAATGTCCCATTCCCCTCACTGTAATGTGCACCAGTACTGAGTAATGTCCCATTCCCCTCTCATTGTAATCTACACCAGTACTGAACAATGTCCCATTCCCATCACTGTCATCTACACCAGTACTGAACAATGTCCCATTCCCCTCACTGTAATCTACACCAGTACTGAACAATGTCCCATTCCCCTCACTGTAATCTACACCTGTACTGAAGAATGTCCCATTCCCCTCACTGTAATCTACACCAGCACTGAACAATGTCCCACTCCACTCTCACTGTAATCTACACCAGTACTGAAGAATGTCACCGTCCCCTGACTGTAATCTACACCAGTACTGAACAATGTCCCATTCCCCTCACTGTAATCTACACCAGTACTGAACAATTTCCCATTCCTCTCACTGTAATCTACACCAGTACTGAACAGTGTCCCATTCTCCCCTTACTGAAATCTACACCAGGATGGAACAATGTCCCATTCCCCTCACTGTAATCCACACCAGTACTGAACAATGTCCCATTCCCCTCACTGTGATCTACACCAGTACTGAACAATGTCCCATTCTCCTCTCACTATAATCTACACCTGTACTGAACAATGTCCCATTCCCCTCACTGTAATCTACACCAGTACTGAACAATGTCCCATTCTCCTCACTGTAATCTACACCAGTACTGAGCAATGTCCCATTCCCCTCTCACTGTAATCTACACCAGTACTGAACAATGTCCCATTCCCCCCTCACTGTAATCTACACCAGTACTGAACAATGTCGCATTCTCCTCACTGTAATCTACACCAGTACTGATCAATGTCCCATTCCCCTCACTGTAATCTACACAAGTACTGAACAATGTCCCATTCCTCCCACTGTAATCTACACCAGTACTGAACAATGTCCCATTCCCCTCACTGTAATCTACACCAGCACTGAACAATGTCCCAGTCCCCGCTCACTGCAATCTACACCAGTACTGAACAATGTCCCATTCCCCTCTCACTGTAATCTACACCAGTACTGAGTGATGTCCCATTCCCCTCTCATTGTAATCTACACCACTACTGAACAATGTCCCATTCCCATCACTGTAATCTACACCAGTACTGAACAATGTCCCATTCCCCTCACTGTCATCTACACCAATACTGAACAATTTCCCATTCCTCTCACTGTAACCTGCACCAGTACTGAACAATGTCCCATTCTCCTCACTGTAATCTACACCTGTACTGAACAATGTCCCATTCCCCTCACTGTAATCTACACCAGTACTGAACAATGTCCCATTCCACTCACTGTAATCTACACCAGTATTGAACAATGTCCCATTCTCCTCTCACTATAATCTACACCTGTACTGAACAATGTCCCATTCCCCTCACTGCAATCTACACCAGTACTGAACAATGTCCCATTCCCCTCACTGTTATCTGCACCAGTACTGAACAATGTCCCATTCTCCTCACTGTAATCTACACCAGTGTTGAACAATGTCCCATTCTCCTCACTGTAATCGACACCAGTACTGAACAATGTCCCATTCTCCTCACTGTAATCTACATCAGAACTGAAAAATGTCCCATTCTCCTCACTGTAATCTACACCAGCACTGAACAATGACCCATTCTGCTCACTGTAATCTACACCAGTGCAGAAAAATGTCCCATTCCCCTCACTGTAATCTACAGCGCAACTGAACAATGTCCCATTCCCCTCACTGTAATCTACACCTGTACTGAACAATGTCCCATTCCTCTCACTGTAATCTACACCAGTACTGAACAATGTCCCATTCTCCTCTCACTGTAATCTGCACCGGTACTGAACAATGTCCCATTCCCCTCACTGTAATCTACACCAGTACTGAACAATGTCCCATTCCCCTCACTGCAATCTACACCAGTACTG
This sequence comes from Somniosus microcephalus, assembly GCF_052327205.1. Taxonomy (NCBI): domain Eukaryota; kingdom Metazoa; phylum Chordata; class Chondrichthyes; order Squaliformes; family Somniosidae; genus Somniosus; species Somniosus microcephalus. The sequence goes on from NC_140989.1 coordinate 202,790,339, forward strand.
AACAATGTCCCATTCCCCTCACTGTTATCTGCGCCAGCACTGAACAATGTCCCATTCTCCTCACTGTAATCTACACCAGTACTGAACAATTTCCCATTTCTCTCACTGTAATCTACACCAGTACTGAACAATGTCCCATCCCCCCCCCCTCACTGTAATCTACACCAGCACTGAACAATGTCCCATTCTCCTCAGTGTAATCTACACCAGTCCTGAACAATGTCCCATTCCCCCCTCACTGTAATCTACACCAGGACTGAACAATGTCCCATTCCCCTCTCACTGTAATCTCCACCAGTACTGAATAATGTCCCATTCCCCTCACTGTAATCTACAAAAGTTCTGAACAATGTCCCATTCTCCTCACTGTAATCTACACCAGTATTGAACAATGTCCCATTCTCCTCACTGTAATCTACACCAGTACTGAACAATGTCCCATTCCCTCTCACTGTTATCGACACCAGTACTGAACAATGTCCCATTCCCCTCTCACTGTAATCTACACCAGTACTGAACAATGTCCCATTCTCCTCTCACTGTAATCTGCACCGGTACTGAACAATGTCCCATTCCCCTCACTGCAATCGACAGCACGACTGAACAATGCCCCATTCCCCTCTCACTGTAATCTCCACCAGTACTGAATAATGTCCCATTCCCCTCACTGTAATCTACAAAAGTTCTGAACAATGTCCCATTCCCCTCACTGTAATCTACATCAGAACTGAACAATGTCCCATTCTCCTCACTGTAATCTACACCAGCACTGAACAATGTCCCATTCCCTCTCACTGTTATCGACACCAGTACTGAACAATGTCCCATTCCCCTCTCACTGTAATCTACACCAGTACTGAACAATGTCCCATTCCCCTCACTGTAATCTACACCTGTACTGAACAATGTCCCATTCCTCTCACTGTAATCTACACCAGTACTGAACAATGTCCCATTCTCCTCTCACTGTAATCTGCACCGGTACTGAACAATGTCCCATTCCCCTCACTGCAATCGACAGCACGACTGAACAATGCCCCATTCCCCTCACTGTAATCTGCACCAGAACTGAACAATGTCCCATTCCCCTCTCAGTGTAATCTACACCAGTACTGAACAATGTCCCATTCCCCTCTCACTGTAATCTACACCAGTTCTGAACAATGTCCCATTCCCCCCTCACTGTAATCTACACCTGTACTGAACAATGTCTCCTTCTCCTCACTGCAATCTACACCAGTACTGATCAATGTCCCATTCCCCTCACTGTAATCTACACCAGTACTGAACAATGTCCCATTCCTCCCACTGTAATCTACACCAGTACTGAACAATGTCCCATTCCCCTCTCACTGTAATCTACACCAGTACTGAACAACGTCCCATTCTCCTCACTGTAATCTACACCTGTATTGAATAATGTCCCATTCCCCCCTCACTGTAATCTACACCAGTACTGAAGAATGTCCCATTCGCCCCTCACTGTAATCTACACCGGTACTGAACAATGTCCCATTCCCCTCACTGTAATCTACACCAGTACTGAACAATGTCCCATTCCACTCACTGTAATCTACACCAGTACTGAACAATGTCCCATTCCCTCTCAGTGTAATCTACACCAGTGCTGAACAATGTCCCATTCTCCTCTCACTGTAATCTACACCAGTACTGAACAATGTCCCATTCTCCTCACTGTAATCTACACCAGTACTGAGCAATGTCCCATTCCCCTCTCACTGTAATCTACACCAGTACTGAAAAATGTCCCATTCCCCTCTCACTGTAATCTACCCCAGTACTGAACAATGTCCCATTCCCCTCACTGTAATCTACACCAGTACTGAACAATATCCCATTCCCCTCACTGTAATCTACAGCAGTACTGAACAATGTCCCATTCCTCTCACTGTAATCTACACCAGTACTGAACAATGTCCCATTCCTCTCACTGTAATCTACACCAGTACTGAACAATGTCCCATTCCTCTCACTGTAATCTACACCAGTGCTGAACAATGTCCCATTCCCCTCTCACTGTAATCTACACCAGTACTGAGTGATGTCCCATTCCCCTCTCATTGTAATCTACACCACTACTGAACAATGTCCCATTCTCCTCTCACTGTAATCTACACCAGTACTGAACAATGTCCCATTCTCCTCACTGTAATCTACACCAGTACTGAGCAATGTCCCATTCCCCTCTCACTGTAATCTACACCAGTACTGAAGAATGTCCCATTCTCCTCACTGTAATCTACATCAGAACTGAAAAATGTCCCATTCTCCTCACTGTAATCTACACCAGCACTGAACAATGTCCCATTCCCTCTCACTGTAATCTACACCAGTACTGAACAATGTCCCATTCCCCTCACTGTAATCTACACCAGTACTGAACAATGTCCCATTCGCCCCTCACTGTAATCTACACCAGTACTGAACAATGTCCTATTCCCCTCACTGTAACCTACACCCGTACTGAACAATGTCCCATTCTCCTCACTGTAATCTACACCAGTACTGAACCATGTCCCATTCCCCTCACTGTAATCTGCACCAGTACTGAACAATGTCCCATTCCCCTCTCACTGTAATCTACACCAGTAATGAACAATGTCCCATTCTCCTCACTGTAATCTACACCAGTACTGAACCATGTCCCATTCCCCTCACTGTAATCTACACCAGTGCAGAAAAATGTCCCATTCCCCTCACTGTAATCTACAGCGCAACTGAACAATGTCCCATTCTCCTCTCACTGTAATCTGCAACGGTACTGAACAATGTCCCATTCCCCTCACTGTAATCTACACCAGTACTGAACAATGTCCCATTCCCCTCACTGTAATCTACACCAGTACTGAACAATGTCCCATTCCCCTCTCACTGTAATCTACATCAGTACTGAACAATGTCCCATTCCCCTCTCACTGTAATCTACACCTACACTGAACAATGTCCCATTCCCCTCACTGTAATCTACACCAGTACTGAACAATGTCCCATTCCCCTCTCACTGTAATCTACACCAGTACTGAATAATGTCCCATTCCCCTCACTGTAATCTACACCAGTACTGAGTAATGTCCCATTCCCCTCTCATTGTAATCTACACCACTACTGAACAATGTCCCATTCCCATCACTGTAATCTACACCAGTACTGAACAATGTCCCATTCCCCTCACTGTAATCTACACCAGCACTGAACAATGTCCCATTCTCCTCACTGTAATCTACACCTGTACTGAACAATGTCCCATTCCCCTCACTGTAATCTACACCAATACTGAACAATTTCCCATTCCTCTCACTGTAATCTACACCAGTACTGAACAATGTCCCATTCTCCTCACTGTAATCTACACCTGTACTGAACAATGTCCCATTCCCCTCACTGTAATCTACACCAGTACTGAACAATGTCCCATTCCCCTCACTGTAATCTACACCAATACTGAACAATGTCCCATTCCCCTCACTGTTATCTGCACCAGTACCGAACAATGTCCCATTCTCCTCACTGTAATCTACACCAGTACTGAGTAATGTCCCATCCCCCCCCTCACTGTAATCTACACCAGTACTGAACAATGTCCCATTCTCCTCAGTGTAATCTACACCAGTCCTGAACAATGTCCCATTCCCCCCTCACTGTAATCTACACGAGGACTGAACAATGTCCCATTCCCCTCTCACTGTAATCTCCACCAGTACTGAACAATGTCCCATTCTCCTCACTGTAATCTACACCAGTATTGAACAATGTCCCATTCTCCTCACTGTAATCTACACCAGTACTGAACAATGTCCAATTCCCCTCACTGTAATCTACATCAGAACTGAACAATGTCCCATTCTCCTCACTGTAATCTACACCAGCACTGAACAATGTCCCATTCCCTCTCACTGTTATCTACACCAGTACTGAACAATGTCCCATTCCCCTCTCACTGTAATCTACACCAGTACTGAACAATGTCCCATTCCCATCACTGAAATCTACACCAGTACTGAACAATGTCCCATTCCCCTCACTGTAATCTACAGCAGTACTGAACAATGTCCCATTCCCTCTCACTGTAATCTGCACCAGTACTGAACAATGTCCCATTCCCTCTCACTGTAATCTACACCAGTACTGAACAATGACCCATTCTGCTCACTGTAATCTACACCAGTGCAGAAAAATGTCCCATTCCCCTCACTGTAATCTACAGCACGACTGAACAATGCCCCATTCCCCTCACTGTAATCTACACCAGTACTGAACAATGTCCTATTCCCCTCTCAGTGTAATCTGCACCAGTACTGAACAATGTCCCATTCCCCTCTCAGTGTAATCTACTCCAGTACTGAACAATGTCCCATTCCCCTCTCAGTGTAATCTACACCAGTACTGAACAATGTCCCATTCTCCTCACTGTAATCTACACCTGTACTGAACAATGTCTCATTCTCCTCACTGTAATCTACACCAGTACTGATCAATGTCCCATTCCCCTCACTGTAATCTACACCAGTACTGAACAATGTCCCATTCCTCCCACTGTAATCTACACCAGTACTGAACAATGTCCCATTCTCCTCACTGTAATCTGCACCAGAACTGAACAATGTCCTATTCTCCTCACTGTAATCTACACCAGTACTGAACAATGTCCCATTCGCCTCACTGTAATCTACACCAGTGCTGAACAATGTCCCATTCGCCCCTCACTGTAATCTACACCAGCACTGAACAATGTCCCATTCCCCTCACTGTAATCTACACCAGTGCTGAACAATGTCCCATTCCACTCACTGTAATCTACACCAGTACTGAAGAATGTCACCGCCCCCCCTACTGTAATCTACACCAGTACTGAACAATGTCCCATTCCCTCTCACTGTAATCTACACCAGTACTGAACAATGTCCCATTCTCCTCACTGTAATCTACACCAGTATTGAACAATGTCCCATTCTCCTCACTGTAATCTACACCAGTACTGAACAATGTCCAATTCCCCTCACTGTAATCTACATCAGAACTGAACAATGTCCCATTCTCCTCACTGTAATCTACACCAGCACTGAACAATGTCCCATTCCCTCTCACTGTTATCTACACCAGTACTGAACAATGTCCCATTCCCCTCTCACTGTAATCTACACCAGTACTGAACAATGTCCCATTCCCATCACTGAAATCTACACCAGTACTGAACAATGTCCCATTCCCCTCACTGTAATCTACAGCAGTACTGAACAATGTCCCATTCCCTCTCACTGTAATCTGCACCAGTACTGAACAATGTCCCATTCCCTCTCACTGTAATCTACACCAGTACTGAACAATGACCCATTCTGCTCACTGTAATCTACACCAGTGCAGAAAAATGTCCCATTCCCCTCACTGTAATCTACAGCACGACTGAACAATGCCCCATTCCCCTCACTGTAATCTACACCAGTACTGAACAATGTCCTATTCCCCTCTCAGTGTAATCTGCACCAGTACTGAACAATGTCCCATTCCCCTCTCAGTGTAATCTACACCAGTACTGAACAATGTCCCATTCCCCTCTCAGTGTAATCTACACCAGTACTGAACAATGTCCCATTCTCCTCACTGTAATCTACACCTGTACTGAACAATGTCTCATTCTCCTCACTGTAATCTACACCAGTACTGATCAATGTCCCATTCCCCTCACTGTAATCTACACCAGTACTGAACAATGTCCCATTCCTCCCACTGTAATCTACACCAGTACTGAACAATGTCCCATTCTCCTCACTGTAATCTGCACCAGAACTGAACAATGTCCTATTCTCCTCACTGTAATCTACACCAGTACTGAACAATGTCCCATTCGCCTCACTGTAATCTACACCAGTGCTGAACAATGTCCCATTCGCCCCTCACTGTAATCTACACCAGCACTGAACAATGTCCCATTCCCCTCACTGTAATCTACACCAGTGCTGAAGAATGTCACCGCCCCCCCTACTGTAATCTACACCAGTGCTGAACAATGTCCCATTCGCCCCTCACTGTAATCTACACCAGCACTGAACAATGTCCCATTCCACTCACTGTAATCTACACCAGTACTGAAGAATGTCACCGCCCCCCCTACTGTAATCTACACCAGTACTGAACAATGTCCCATTCCCTCTCACTGTAATCTACACCAGTACTGAACAATGTCCCATTCTCCTCTCACTGTAATCTACACCAGTACTGAACAATGTCCCATTCTCCTCACTGTAATCTACACCAGTACTGAGCAATGTCCCATTCCCCTCTCACTGTAATCTACACCAGTTCTGAAAAATGTCCCATTCCCCTCTCACTGTAATCTACCCCAGTACTGAACAATGTCCCATTCCCCTCACTGTAATCTACAGCAGTACTGAACAATGTCCCATTACTCTCACTGTAATCTACACCAGTACTGAACAATGTCCCATTCCTCTCACTGTAATCTACACCAGTACTGAACCATGTCCCATTCTCCTCACTGTAATCTACACCAGTACTGAACAATGTCCCATTCTCCTCACTGTAATCTACGCCAGCACTGAACAATGTCCCATTCTCCTCTCACTGTAATCTACACCAGTATTGAACAATGTCCCATTCTCCTCACTGTAATCTACACATATGTAGGCAAATCGCAGAGAAATGTGCAAATAATAGGGTAATAATAATGGGGGATTTCAACTTCCCCAATATTAACTGGGATAGTCAGAGTGTGAAAGGCTCAGAGGGTGTAGAATTCTTAAAGTGCATCCAGGAGAGCTTTTTGAGCCAGCATGTAGAAAGTCCTACAAGAGAGGGGGCGGTACTGGACCTAATTCTAGGAATTGTGGCAGGCCAAGTGGAAAAAGTGCTAGTAGGTGAGCACTTTGGTGATAGTGACCATAATATGGTAAGATTTAAGGTGGTCATGGAAAAGGACAGGGATGTGCCGGAAATAAAGGTTCTAAATTGGGGGAAGGCCGATTTTAATAGGATAAGGCAGGATCTGGCCAAAATGGACTGGGATCAGCTACTTGTAGGAAAATCTGCATCGGAGCAATGGGAGGCTTTCAGAAGGGAGATTGAGATCATACAATGGCAACATGTTCCCGTAAAGGTCAAGAGTGGTTCCAAAAACCACAGGGAACCTTGGATGTCAGGGGATATTCGAGAATGGATTAGGAAAAAAAGGAGGGCTTTTGGTAGATACAAAAGGCTAAAGACGGAGGAAGCCCTAGAGGAGTACAAAAAGTGCAGGGGGATACTTAAAAAAGAAATTAGGAGATCAAGGACGGGCCATGAAATAACACTGGCGAGCAAAATAAAGGAAAATCCTAAGATGTTTTATAAGTATATTAAGGGTAAGAGGATAACCAGGGAAAAAATAGGGCCCATTAGGGACAGAAGTGGCAATCTGTGTGTGGAGCCGGAAGATGTAGGAGAGGTTCTAAATGAATTTTTTGCATCTGTCTTCACCATGGAGAAGGACGATGTAGACATAGAAATAGGGCGGGGGGACTGCGATATGCTCCAACATATTAACATCGAGAGGGAGGAGGTATTGGCGGTTTTAGCTGGCCTAAAAATGGATAAATCCCCAGGCCCGGATGAAATGTATCCCAGGCTGCTGTGTGAGGCAGAGGAAGAGATTGCGGGGGCTCTAACACATATATTCAGGACCTCTCTGGCCACAGGGGATGTGCCAGAGGACTGGAGAACCGCTAATGTAGTACCATTATTCAAGAAGGGTAGTAGGGAAAAACCAGGGAACTACAGGCCAGTGAGCCTAACATCAGTGGTAGGAAAATTATTGGAAAAAATCCTGAGGGACAAAATTTATCTCCACTTGGAGAGGCAAGGATTAATCAGGGATAGTCAACATGGCTTTGTCAAGGGAAGATCATGTCTGACTAATTTGATTGAATTTTTTGAGGGGGTGACTAGGTGTGTGGATGAGGGTAACGCAGTGGATGTGGTATACATGGATTTCAGTAAGGCCTTCGATAAAGTCCCGCACAGGAGACTGGTCAAGAAGGTAAGAGCCCATGGAATCCAGGGTGCCTTGGCACATTGGATACAAAACTGGCTTAGTGGCAGAAGGCAGAGGGTGATGGTCGAAGGTTGTTTTTGTGACTGGAAGCCTGTGGCCAGTGGGGTACCACAGGGATCGGTGCTGGGTCCCTTGCTGTTTGTGGTCTACATTAATGACTTGGATATGAATGTAAAAGGTATGATCAGTAAGTTTGCGGATGATACAAAAATTGGTAGGGTGGTGAATAGCGAGGAGGGTAGCCTCAGTCTGCAGGACGATATAGATGGGTTGGTCAGATGGGCGGAACAGTGGCAAATGGAATTTAACCCGGAAAAGTGCGAGGTGATGCACTTTGGGGGGACTAACAAGGCAAGGGAATACACAATGAATGGAAAGACCCTAGGCAAGACGGAGGGTCAGAGTGATCTGGGTGTGCAAGTACACAGATCCCTGAAGGCGGCGGAACAGGTGGATAAGGTGGTAAAAAAGGCATATGGGATACTTGCCTTCATTAGCCGAGGCATTGAATATAAGAGCAAGGAGGTTATGATGGAGCTGTATAAAACACTGGTTAGGCCACAGCTGGAATACTGTGTGCAGTTCTGGTCGCCACACTACAGGAAGGATGTGATCGCGTTAGAGAGGGTGCAGAGGAGGTTCACCAGGATGTTACCAGGGCTGGAGTGCTTCAGCTATGAAGAAAGACTGGGCAGATTGGGTTTGTTTTCCTTGGAGCAGAGGAGGCTGAGGGGGGACATGATTGAGGTGTACAAAATTATGAGGGGCATAGATAGGATGGATGCTGAGGAGCTTTTTCCCTTAGTAGAGGGGTCAATAACTAGGGGGCATAGATTCAAGGTAAAGGGCGGGAGGTTTAGAGGGGATTTGAGAGAGAACTTTTTCACCCAGAGGGTGGTTGGAGTCTGGAACTCACTGCCTGAAAGGGTTGTGGAGGCAGAAACCCTCACAACATTTAAGAAGCATTTGGATGTGCACTTGAAATGCCATAGCAGACAAGGCTACGGACCAAATGCTGGAATATGGGATTAGATTAGGCAGGGCTTGATGGCCGACGCGGACACGATGGGCCGAAGGGCCTCTATCCGTGCTGTATTACTCTATGACACCAGCACTGAACAATGTCCCATTCTCCTCTCACTGTAATCTACACCAGTACTGAACAATGTCCCATTCTCCTCACTGTAACCTGCACCAGAACTGAACAATGTCCCATTCTCCTCTCACGGTAATGCACAGCAGTACTGAACAATGTCCCATTCCCCTCACTGTAATCTACACCAGTACAGAAAATTGTCCCATTCCCCTCACTGTAATCTACACCAGTACTGAACAATGTCCCATTCCCCTCACTGTAATCTACACCAGTACTGAACAATGTCCCATTCTCCTCACTGTAATCTACACCAGTACTGAACAATGTCCCATTCTCCTCACTGTAATCTACACCAGTACTGAACAATGTCCCATTCTCCTCACTGTAATCTACACCAGTACAGAAAATTGTCCCATTCCCCTCACTGTAATCTACACCAGTACTGAACAATGTCCCATTCTCCTCACTGTAATCTACACCAGTACTGAAGAATGTCCCATTTCCCCCCTCACTGTAATCTGAACAGTGTCCCATTCCCTCTCACTGTAATCTACACCAGCACTGAACAAAGTCCCATTCTCCTCACTGTAATCTGCACCAGAACTGAACAATGTCCCATTCTCCTCACTGTAATCTACACCAGTACTGAACAATGTCCCATTCCCCTCACTGTAATCTACACCAGTCCTGAACAATGTCCGATTCTCCTCTCACGGTAATGTACACCAGTACTGAACAATGTCCCATTCCCCTCTCAATGTAATCTACACCAGTACTGAACAATGTCACATTCCCCCCTCACTGTAATCTACACCAGTACTGAACAATGTCCCATTCCCCTCACTGTAATCTACACCAGTTCTGAAGAATGTCCCATTCCCTCTCACTGTAATCTACACCAGGACTGAACAACGTCCCATTCTCCTCTCACTGTAATCTACACCAGTACTGAACAATGTCCCATTCCCCTCACTGTAATCTACACCAGTACTGAACAATGTCCCATTCTCCTCACTGTAATCTACACCAGTACTGAACAATAGAGTCATAGAGTTACACAGCACGGATAGAGGCCCTTCGGCCCATCGTGTCCGCGCCGGCCATCACGCCCTGTCTAATCTAATCCCATATTCCAGCATTTGGTCCGCAGCCTTGTATGCTATGGCATTTCAAGTGCTCATCCAAATGCGTCTTGAATGTTGTGAGGGTTCCAGCCTCCACAACCCTTCCGGGCAGTGAGTTCCAGACTCCAACCACCCTCTGGGTGAATAAGTTCGTTCTCAAATCCCCTCTAAACCTCCCGCCCTTTACCTTGAATCTGTGCCCCCTAGTTGTTGACCCTTCTACTAAGGGAAAAAGCTCCTTAGTATCCATCCTATCTATGCCCCTCATAATTTTGTACACCTCAATCATGTCCCCCCTCAGCATCCTCTGCTCCAAGGAAAACAAACCCAATCTGCCCAGTCTCTCTTCATAGCTGAAGCGTTCCAGCCCTGGTAGCATCCTGGTGAATCTCCTCTGCACCCTCTCCAAAGCTATCACATCCTTCCTGTAGTGTGGCGACCAGAACTGCACACAGTATTCCTGCTCTGGCCTAACCAGTGTTTTATACAGCTCCATCATAACCTCCTTGCTCTTGCCTTCATTAGCCGAGGCATAGAATATAAGTATCCCATATGCCTTTTTTACCACCTTATCCACCTGTTCCGCCGCCTTCAGGGATCTGTGTACTTGCACACCCAGATCCCTCTGACCCTCCGTCTTGCCTAGGGTCTTTCCATTCATTGCGTATTCCCTTGCCTTGTTAGTCCCCCCAAAGTGCATCACCTCGCACTTTTCCGGGTTAAATTCCATTTGCCACTGTGCCGCCCATCTGACCAACCCATCGATATCGCCCTGCAGACTGAGACTACCCTCCTCGCTATTTACCACCCTACCAATTTTTGTATCATCCGCGAACTTACTGATCATACCTTTTACATTCATATCCAAGTCATTAATGTAGACCACAAACAGCAAGGGACCCAGCACCGATCCCTGTGCTACCCCACTGGCCACAGGCTTCCAGTCACAAAAACAACCTTCGACCATCACCCTCTGCCTTCTGCCACTAAGCCAGTTTTGTATCCAACGTGCCAAGGCACCCTGGATTCCATGGGCTCTTACCTTCTTGACCAGTCTCCTGTGCGGGACTTTATCGAAGGCCTTACTGAAATCCATATATACCTCATCCACTGCATTACCCTCATCCACACACCTAGTCGCCCCCTCAAAAAATTCAATCAAATTAGTCAGACATGATCTTCCCTTGACAAAGCCATGTTGACTATCCCTGATTAATCCTTGCCTCTCCAAGTGGAGACTGATTTTGTCCCTCAGAATTTTTTCCAATAATTTTCCCACCACTGATGTTAGGCTCACTGGCCTGTAGTTCCCCGGTTTTTCCCTACTCCCCTTCTTGAATAATGGAACTACATTAGCGGTTCTCCAGTCCTCTGGCACATATCCTGTGGCCAGAGAGGTTCTGAATATGTGTTTTAGAGCCCCCGCAATCTCTTCCTTTGCCTCACACAGCAGCCTGGGATACATTTCGTCCGGGCCTGGGGATTTATCCATTTTTAGGCCTGCTAAAACCGCCAATACCTCCTCCCTCTCGATGTTAATGTGTTCGAGCATATCACAGTCCCCCCGCCCTATTTCTATGTCTACATCGTCCTTCTCCATTTGAAAACAGATGCAAAAAATTCATTTAGAACCCCTCCTACATCTTCCGGCTCCACACACAGTGCCACTTTTGTCCCTAATGGGCCCTATTTTTTCCCTGGTTATCCTCTTACCCTTAATATACTTATAAAACATCTTAGGATTTTCCTTTATTTTGCTCGCCAGTGTTATTTCATGGCCCCTCCTTGATCTCCTAATTTCTTTTTTAAGTATCCCCCTGCACTTTTTGTACTCCTCTAGGGCTTCCTCCGTCTTTAGCCTTTTGTATCTGCCAAAAGCCCTCCTTTTTTTTCTAATCCATTCTCGTATATCCCCTGACATCCACGGTTCCCTGTGGTTTTTGGAACCACCCTTGACCTTTACGGGAACATGTTGCCATTGTATGATCTCAATCTCCCTTCTGAAAGCCTCCCATTGCTCCGATGCGGATTTTCCAACCAGTAGCTGATCCCAGTCCATTTTGGCCAGATCCTGCCTTATCCTATTAAAATCGGCCTTCCCCCAATTTAGAACCTTTATTTCCGGCCCATCCCTGTCCTTTTCCATGGCCACCTTAAATCTCACCATATTATGGTCACTGTCACCAAAGTGCTCACCTACTAGCACTTCTTCCACTTGGCCGGCCACATTCCCTAGAATTAGGTCCAGTACCGCCCCCTCTCTTGTAGGACCTTCTACATGCTGGCTCAAAAAGCTCTCCTGGATGCACTTTACGAATTCTACACCCTCTGTGCCTTTCACACTCTGACTATCCCAGTTAATATTGGGGAAGTTGAAATCCCCCATTATTATTACCCTATTATTTGCACATTTCTCTGAGATTTGCCTACATATCTGTTCCTCTATCTCCCCCTGACTGGAGGCCTATAGTACACTCCCAGCAAAGTGCTTGCCCCCTTCTTGTTTTTAAGCTCCACCCATATGGCCTCATTAGAGGAACCTGCTAATATGTCATCCCTCCTTACTGCAGTAATTGACTCCTTAATTAATATTGCTGCACCCCCTCCTCTTATACCCCCCCCCTCTGTCTCGCCTGAAGATTCTGTACCCCGGAATATTGAGCTGCCAGTCTTGCCCCTCCCTCAACCATGTCTCCGTGATAGCAACAATATCATACTCCCATGTGTTTATCAACACCTTCAGTTCATCCACCTTATTTGCAAGACTCCTTGCATTAAAATAGATGCCATCCAGCCTTGCCCTTGTATATTTGCCCTGTCTACAAAGCTGACTTGTTTTTTTCTCTATAATTGGCAGCACATCACCCCCTCTTTCAGCACCCCTCTGTATCCCATCCCCCTGCCAAGTTCGTTTAAACCCCCCCCAACAGTGCTAGCAAACCTCCCCGCAAGGATATTTGTCCCGCTGTGGTTCAGGTGCAACCCGTCCGACTTGTACAAGTCCCACCTTTCCCAGAAGCAGGCCCAGTGATCCAGGAAAGTAAAACCCTCCCCCTTACACCAACTCATTAGCCACGCATTCATCTGCTCTATCCTCCCATTCCTATACTCACTAGCACGTGGCACTGGGAGTAATCCAGAGATTACAACCTTTGAGGTCCTGCTCTTTAATCCCATTCCCCTCACTGTAATCTACACCAGTACTGAACAATGTCCCATTCCCCTCTCACTGTAATCTACACCAGTACTGAACAATGTCCCATTCTCCTTACTGAAATCTACACCAGTACTGAACAATGTCCCATTCCCCTCACTGTAATCTACACCAGTACTGAACAATGTCCCATTCCCCTCTCACTGTAATCTACACCAGTACTGAACAATGTCCCATTCTCCTCACTGTAATCTACACCAGTTCTGAACAATGCCCCATTCTCCTCACTGTAATCTACACCAGTACTGAACAATGTCCCATTCCCCTCACTGTAATCTACACCAGTACTGAAGAATGTCCCATTCTCCTCACTGTAATCTACACCAGTACTGAACAATGTCCCATTCTCCTCTCACTGTAATCTACACCAGTACTGAAGAATGTCCCATTCTCCTCACTGTAATCTACACCAGTACTGAACAATGTCCCATTCTCCTCACTGTAATCTACACCAGTACTGAAGAATGTCCCATTCTCCTCACTGTAATCTACACCAGTACTGAACAATGTCCCATTCTCCTCTCACTGTAATCTACACCAGTACTGAAGAATGTCCCATTCTCCTCACTGTAATCTACACCAGTACTGAACAATGTCCCATTCTCCTCACTGTAATCTACACCAGTACTGAACAATGTCCCATTCTCCTCACTGTAATCTACACCAGTACTGAACAATGTCCCATTCTCCTCACTGTAATCTACACCAGTACTGAACAATGTCCCATTCCCCTCTCACTGTAATCTACACCAGTACTGAACAATGTCCCATTCCCCTCACTGTAATCTACACCAGTACTGAACATTGTCCCATTCTCCTCTCACTGTAATCTACACCAGTACTGAACAATGTCCCATTCTCCTCACTGTAATCTACACCAATACTGAACAATGTCCCATTCCCCTCACTGTAATCTACACCAGTACTGAACAATGTCCCATTGCCCTCAATGTAATCTACACCATTACTGAACCATGTCCCATTCCCATCACTGTAACCTACACCAGTACTGAACAATGTCCCATTCTCCTCACTGTAATCTACACCAGTACTGAACAATGTCCCATTCCCATCACTGGAATCTACACCAGTACTGAACAATGTCCCATTCCATTCACTGTAATCTACACCAGTACTGAACAGTGTCCCATTCCTCTCACTGTAATCTACACCATTACTGAAACATGTCCCATTCCCCTCACTGTAAGCTACACCAGTACTGAACAATGTCCCACTCCCCTCACTGTAATGTACACCAGTACTGAACAATGTCCCATTCCTCTCACTGTAATCTACCCGAGCACTGAAGAATGTCCCATTCTCCTCACTGTAATCTACACCAGTACAGAAAATTGTCCCATTCCCTTCACTGTAATCTACACCAGTAATAAACAATGTCCCATTCTCCTCACTGTAATCTACACCAGTACTGAACAATGTCCCATTCTCCTCACTGTAATCTACACCTGTACTGAACAATGTCCCATTCCCCTCGCTGTAATCTACGCCACTACTGAACAATGTGCCATTCCTCACTGTAATCTACACCAGTACTGAACAATGTCCCATTCTCCTCAGTGTAATCTACACCAGTACTGAACAATGTCCCATTCCCCTCACTGTAACCTACACCAGTGAACAATGTCCCATTCCTCTCTCACTGTAATCTACACCAGTACTGAACAATGTCCCATTCTCCTCACTAATCTACACCAGTACTGAAGAATGTCCCATTCCCCTCACTGTAATCTACACCAGTACTGAACAATGTCCCATTCTCCTCACTGTAATCTACACCAGTACTGAACAATGTCCCATTCCCCTCTCACTGTAATCTACACCAGTACTGAACAATGTCCCATTCCCCTCACTGTAATCTACACCAGTACTGAACAATGTCCCATTCCCCTCTCAGTGTAATCTACACCAGTACTGAACAATGTCCCATTCTCCTCACTGTAATCTACACCTGTACTGAACAATGTCTCATTCTCCTCACTGTAATCTACACCAGTACTGATCAATGTCCCATTCCCCTCACTGTAATCTACACCAGTACTGAACAATGTCCCATTCCTCCCACTGTAATCTACACCAGTACTGAACAATGTCCCATTCTCCTCACTGTAATGTGCACCAGAACTGAACAATGTCCTATTCTCCTCACTGTAATCTACACCAGTACTGAACAATGTCCCATTCGCCTCACTGTAATCTACACCAGTGCTGAACAATGTCCCATTTGCCCCTCACTGTAATCTACACCAGCACTGAACAATGTCCCATTCCCCTCACTGTAATCTACACCAGTGCTGAACAATGTCCCATTCCACTCACTGTAATCTACACCAGTACTGAAGAATGTCACCGCCCCCCCTACTGTAATCTACACCAGTACTGAACAATGTCCCATTCCCTCTCACTGTAATCTACACCAGTACTGAACAATGTCCCATTCTCCTCTCACTGTAATCTACACCAGTACTGAACAATGTCCCATTCTCCTCACTGTAATCTACACCAGTACTGAGCAATGTCCCATTCCCCTCTCACTGTAATCTACACCAGTTCTGAAAAATGTCCCATTCCCCTCTCACTGTAATCTACCCCAGTACTGAACAATGTCCCATTCCCCTCACTGTAATCTACACCAGTACTGAACAATATCCCATTCCCCTCTCACTGTAATCTGCAGCAGTACTGAACAATGTCCCATTCCTCTCACTGTAATCTACACCAGTACTGAACAATGTCCCATTCCTCTCACTGTAATCTACACCAGTACTGAACCATGTCCCATTCTCCTCACTGTAATCTACACCAGTACTGAACAATGTCCCATTCTCCTCACTGTAATCTACGCCAGCACTGAACAATGTCCCATTCTCCTCTCACTGTAATCTACACCAGTATTGAACAATGTCCCATTCTCCTCACTGTAATCTACACATATGTAGGCAAATCGCAGAGAAATGTGCAAATAATAGGGTAATAATAATGGGGGATTTCAACTTCCCCAATATTAACTGGGATAGTCAGAGTGTGAAAGGCTCAGAGGGTGTAGAATTCTTAAAGTGCATCCAGGAGAGCTTTTTGAGCCAGCATGTAGAAAGTCCTACAAGAGAGGGGGCGGTACTGGACCTAATTCTAGGAATTGTGGCAGGCCAAGTGGAAAAAGTGCTAGTAGGTGAGCACTTTGGTGATAGTGACCATAATATGGTAAGATTTAAGGTGGTCATGGAAAAGGACAGGGATGTGCCGGAAATAAAGGTTCTAAATTGGGGGAAGGCCGATTTTAATAGGATAAGGCAGGATCTGGCCAAAATGGACTGGGATCAGCTACTTGTAGGAAAATCTGCATCGGAGCAATGGGAGGCTTTCAGAAGGGAGATTGAGATCATACAATGGCAACATGTTCCCGTAAAGGTCAAGAGTGGTTCCAAAAACCACAGGGAACCTTGGATGTCAGGGGATATTCGAGAATGGATTAGGAAAAAAAGGAGGGCTTTTGGTAGATACAAAAGGCTAAAGACGGAGGAAGCCCTAGAGGAGTACAAAAAGTGCAGGGGGATACTTAAAAAAGAAATTAGGAGATCAAGGAGGGGCCATGAAATAACACTGGCGAGCAAAATAAAGGAAAATCCTAAGATGTTTTATAAGTATATTAAGGGTAAGAGGATAACCAGGGAAAAAATAGGGCCCATTAGGGACAGAAGTGGCAATCTGTGTGTGGAGCCGGAAGATGTAGGAGAGGTTCTAAATGAATTTTTTGCATCTGTCTTCACCATGGAGAAGGACGATGTAGACATAGAAATAGGGCGGGGGGACTGCGATATGCTCCAACATATTAACATCGAGAGGGAGGAGGTATTGGCGGTTTTAGCTGGCCTAAAAATGGATAAATCCCCAGGCCCGGATGAAATGTATCCCAGGCTGCTGTGTGAGGCAGAGGAAGAGATTGCGGGGGCTCTAACACATATATTCAGGACCTCTCTGGCCACAGGGGATGTGCCAGAGGACTGGAGAACCGCTAATGTAGTACCATTATTCAAGAAGGGTAGTAGGGAAAAACCAGGGAACTACAGGCCAGTGAGCCTAACATCAGTGGTAGGAAAATTATTGGAAAAAATCCTGAGGGACAAAATTTATCTCCACTTGGAGAGGCAAGGATTAATCAGGGATAGTCAACATGGCTTTGTCAAGGGAAGATCATGTCTGACTAATTTGATTGAATTTTTTGAGGGGGTGACTAGGTGTGTGGATGAGGGTAACGCAGTGGATGTGGTATACATGGATTTCAGTAAGGCCTTCGATAAAGTCCCGCACAGGAGACTGGTCAAGAAGGTAAGAGCCCATGGAATCCAGGGTGCCTTGGCACATTGGATACAAAACTGGCTTAGTGGCAGAAGGCAGAGGGTGATGGTCGAAGGTTGTTTTTGTGACTGGAAGCCTGTGGCCAGTGGGGTACCACAGGGATCGGTGCTGGGTCCCTTGCTGTTTGTGGTCTACATTAATGACTTGGATATGAATGTAAAAGGTATGATCAGTAAGTTTGCGGATGATACAAAAATTGGTAGGGTGGTGAATAGCGAGGAGGGTAGCCTCAGTCTGCAGGACGATATAGATGGGTTGGTCAGATGGGCGGAACAGTGGCAAATGGAATTTAACCCGGAAAAGTGCGAGGTGATGCACTTTGGGGGGACTAACAAGGCAAGGGAATACACAATGAATGGAAAGACCCTAGGCAAGACGGAGGGTCAGAGTGATCTGGGTGTGCAAGTACACAGATCCCTGAAGGCGGCGGAACAGGTGGATAAGGTGGTAAAAAAGGCATATGGGATACTTGCCTTCATTAGCCGAGGCATTGAATATAAGAGCAAGGAGGTTATGATGGAGCTGTATAAAACACTGGTTAGGCCACAGCTGGAATACTGTGTGCAGTTCTGGTCGCCACACTACAGGAAGGATGTGATCGCGTTAGAGAGGGTGCAGAGGAGGTTCACCAGGATGTTACCAGGGCTGGAGTGCTTCAGCTATGAAGAAAGACTGGGCAGATTGGGTTTGTTTTCCTTGGAGCAGAGGAGGCTGAGGGGGGACATGATTGAGGTGTACAAAATTATGAGGGGCATAGATAGGATGGATGCTGAGGAGCTTTTTCCCTTAGTAGAGGGGTCAATAACTAGGGGGCATAGATTCAAGGTAAAGGGCGGGAGGTTTAGAGGGGATTTGAGAGAGAACTTTTTCACCCAGAGGGTGGTTGGAGTCTGGAACTCACTGCCTGAAAGGGTTGTGGAGGCAGAAACCCTCACAACATTTAAGAAGCATTTGGATGTGCACTTGAAATGCCATAGCAGACAAGGCTACGGACCAAATGCTGGAATATGGGATTAGATTAGGCAGGGCTTGATGGCCGACGCGGACACGATGGGCCGAAGGGCCTCTATCCGTGCTGTATTACTCTATGACACCAGCACTGAACAATGTCCCATTCTCCTCTCACTGTAATCTACACCAGTACTGAACAATGTCCCATTCTCCTCACTGTAACCTGCACCAGAACTGAACAATGTCCCATTCTCCTCTCACGGTAATGCACAGCAGTACTGAACAATGTCCCATTCCCCTCACTGTAATCTACACCAGTACTGAACAATGTCCCATTCCCCTCTCACTGTAATCTACACCAGTACTGAAGAATGTCCCATTCCCCTCACTGTAATCTACACCAGTACTGAACAATGTCCCATTCTCCTCACTGTAATCTACACCAGTACAGAAAATTGTCCCATTCCCCTCACTGTAATCTACACCAGTACTGAACAATGTCCCATTCCCCTCACTGTAATCTACACCAGTACTGAACAATGTCCCATTCTCCTCACTGTAATCTACACCAGTACAGAAAATTGTCCCATTCCCCTCACTGTAATCTACACCAGTACTGAACAATGTCCCATTCTCCTCACTGTAATCTACACCAGTACTGAAGAATGTCCCATTTCCCCCCTCACTGTAATCTGAACAGTGTCCCATTCCCTCTCACTGTAATCTACACCAGCACTGAACAAAGTCCCATTCTCCTCACTGTAATCTGCACCAGAACTGAACAATGTCCCATTCTCCTCACTGTAATCTACACCAGTACTGAACAATGTCCCATTCCCCTCACTGTAATCTACACCAGTCCTGAACAATGTCCGATTCTCCTCTCACGGTAATGTACACCAGTACTGAACAATGTCCCATTCCCCTCTCAATGTAATCTACACCAGTACTGAACAATGTCACATTCCCCCCTCACTGTAATCTACACCAGTACTGAACAATGTCCCATTCCCCTCACTGTAATCTACACCAGTTCTGAAGAATGTCCCATTCCCTCTCACTGTAATCTACACCAGGACTGAACAACGTCCCATTCTCCTCTCACTGTAATCTAC
This sequence comes from Somniosus microcephalus, assembly GCF_052327205.1. Lineage (NCBI taxonomy): Eukaryota > Metazoa > Chordata > Chondrichthyes > Squaliformes > Somniosidae > Somniosus > Somniosus microcephalus. Next base: position 202,810,278 of record NC_140989.1, read on the forward strand.
ACCAGTACTGAACAATGTCCCATTCCCCTCACTGTAATCTACACCAGTACTGAACAATGTCCCATTCTCCTCACTGTAATCTACACCAGTACTGAACAATAGAGTCATAGAGTTACACAGCACGGATAGAGGCCCTTCGGCCCATCGTGTCCGCGCCGGCCATCACGCCCTGTCTAATCTAATCCCATATTCCAGCATTTGGTCCGCAGCCTTGTATGCTATGGCATTTCAAGTGCTCATCCAAATGCGTCTTGAATGTTGTGAGGGTTCCAGCCTCCACAACCCTTCCGGGCAGTGAGTTCCAGACTCCAACCACCCTCTGGGTGAATAAGTTCGTTCTCAAATCCCCTCTAAACCTCCCGCCCTTTACCTTGAATCTGTGCCCCCTAGTTGTTGACCCTTCTACTAAGGGAAAAAGCTCCTTAGTATCCATCCTATCTATGCCCCTCATAATTTTGTACACCTCAATCATGTCCCCCCTCAGCATCCTCTGCTCCAAGGAAAACAAACCCAATCTGCCCAGTCTCTCTTCATAGCTGAAGCGTTCCAGCCCTGGTAGCATCCTGGTGAATCTCCTCTGCACCCTCTCCAAAGCTATCACATCCTTCCTGTAGTGTGGCGACCAGAACTGCACACAGTATTCCTGCTCTGGCCTAACCAGTGTTTTATACAGCTCCATCATAACCTCCTTGCTCTTGCCTTCATTAGCCGAGGCATAGAATATAAGTATCCCATATGCCTTTTTTACCACCTTATCCACCTGTTCCGCCGCCTTCAGGGATCTGTGTACTTGCACACCCAGATCCCTCTGACCCTCCGTCTTGCCTAGGGTCTTTCCATTCATTGCGTATTCCCTTGCCTTGTTAGTCCCCCCAAAGTGCATCACCTCGCACTTTTCCGGGTTAAATTCCATTTGCCACTGTGCCGCCCATCTGACCAACCCATCGATATCGCCCTGCAGACTGAGACTACCCTCCTCGCTATTTACCACCCTACCAATTTTTGTATCATCCGCGAACTTACTGATCATACCTTTTACATTCATATCCAAGTCATTAATGTAGACCACAAACAGCAAGGGACCCAGCACCGATCCCTGTGCTACCCCACTGGCCACAGGCTTCCAGTCACAAAAACAACCTTCGACCATCACCCTCTGCCTTCTGCCACTAAGCCAGTTTTGTATCCAACGTGCCAAGGCACCCTGGATTCCATGGGCTCTTACCTTCTTGACCAGTCTCCTGTGCGGGACTTTATCGAAGGCCTTACTGAAATCCATATATACCTCATCCACTGCATTACCCTCATCCACACACCTAGTCGCCCCCTCAAAAAATTCAATCAAATTAGTCAGACATGATCTTCCCTTGACAAAGCCATGTTGACTATCCCTGATTAATCCTTGCCTCTCCAAGTGGAGACTGATTTTGTCCCTCAGAATTTTTTCCAATAATTTTCCCACCACTGATGTTAGGCTCACTGGCCTGTAGTTCCCCGGTTTTTCCCTACTCCCCTTCTTGAATAATGGAACTACATTAGCGGTTCTCCAGTCCTCTGGCACATATCCTGTGGCCAGAGAGGTTCTGAATATGTGTTTTAGAGCCCCCGCAATCTCTTCCTTTGCCTCACACAGCAGCCTGGGATACATTTCGTCCGGGCCTGGGGATTTATCCATTTTTAGGCCTGCTAAAACCGCCAATACCTCCTCCCTCTCGATGTTAATGTGTTCGAGCATATCACAGTCCCCCCGCCCTATTTCTATGTCTACATCGTCCTTCTCCATTTGAAAACAGATGCAAAAAATTCATTTAGAACCCCTCCTACATCTTCCGGCTCCACACACAGTGCCACTTTTGTCCCTAATGGGCCCTATTTTTTCCCTGGTTATCCTCTTACCCTTAATATACTTATAAAACATCTTAGGATTTTCCTTTATTTTGCTCGCCAGTGTTATTTCATGGCCCCTCCTTGATCTCCTAATTTCTTTTTTAAGTATCCCCCTGCACTTTTTGTACTCCTCTAGGGCTTCCTCCGTCTTTAGCCTTTTGTATCTGCCAAAAGCCCTCCTTTTTTTTCTAATCCATTCTCGTATATCCCCTGACATCCACGGTTCCCTGTGGTTTTTGGAACCACCCTTGACCTTTACGGGAACATGTTGCCATTGTATGATCTCAATCTCCCTTCTGAAAGCCTCCCATTGCTCCGATGCGGATTTTCCAACCAGTAGCTGATCCCAGTCCATTTTGGCCAGATCCTGCCTTATCCTATTAAAATCGGCCTTCCCCCAATTTAGAACCTTTATTTCCGGCCCATCCCTGTCCTTTTCCATGGCCACCTTAAATCTCACCATATTATGGTCACTGTCACCAAAGTGCTCACCTACTAGCACTTCTTCCACTTGGCCGGCCACATTCCCTAGAATTAGGTCCAGTACCGCCCCCTCTCTTGTAGGACCTTCTACATGCTGGCTCAAAAAGCTCTCCTGGATGCACTTTACGAATTCTACACCCTCTGTGCCTTTCACACTCTGACTATCCCAGTTAATATTGGGGAAGTTGAAATCCCCCATTATTATTACCCTATTATTTGCACATTTCTCTGAGATTTGCCTACATATCTGTTCCTCTATCTCCCCCTGACTGGAGGCCTATAGTACACTCCCAGCAAAGTGCTTGCCCCCTTCTTGTTTTTAAGCTCCACCCATATGGCCTCATTAGAGGAACCTGCTAATATGTCATCCCTCCTTACTGCAGTAATTGACTCCTTAATTAATATTGCTGCACCCCCTCCTCTTATACCCCCCCCCCTCTGTCTCGCCTGAAGATTCTGTACCCCGGAATATTGAGCTGCCAGTCTTGCCCCTCCCTCAACCATGTCTCCGTGATAGCAACAATATCATACTCCCATGTGTTTATCAACACCTTCAGTTCATCCACCTTATTTGCAAGACTCCTTGCATTAAAATAGATGCCATCCAGCCTTGCCCTTGTATATTTGCCCTGTCTACCAAGCTGACTTGTTTTTTTCTCTATAATTGGCAGCACATCACCCCCTCTTTCAGCTCCCCTCTGTATCCCATCCCCCTGCCAAGTTCGTTTAAACCCCCCCCAACAGTGCTAGCAAACCTCCCCGCAAGGATATTTGTCCCGCTGTGGTTCAGGTGCAACCCGTCCGACTTGTACAAGTCCCACCTTTCCCAGAAGCAGGCCCAGTGATCCAGGAAAGTAAAACCCTCCCCCTTACACCAGCTCATTAGCCACGCATTCATCTGCTCTATCCTCCTATTCCTATACTCACTAGCACGTGGCACTGGGAGTAATCCAGAGATTACAACCTTTGAGGTCCTGCTCTTTAATCCCATTCCCCTCACTGTAATCTACACCAGTACTGAACAATGTCCCATTCCCCTCTCACTGTAATCTACACCAGTACTGAACAATGTCCCATTCTCCTCACTGAAATCTACACCAGTACTGAACAATGTCCCATTCCCCTCACTGTAATCTACACCAGTACTGAACAATGTCCCATTCCCCTCTCACTGTAATCTACACCAGTTCTGAACAATGCCCCATTCTCCTCACTGTAATCTACACCAGTACTGAACAATGTCCCATTCCCCTCACTGTAATCTACACCAGTACTGAAGAATGTCCCATTCTCCTCACTGTAATCTACACCAGTACTGAACAATGTCCCATTCTCCTCTCACTGTAATCTACACCAGTACTGAAGAATGTCCCATTCTCCTCACTGTAATCTACACCAGTACTGAAGAATGTCCCATTCTCCTCACTGTAATCTACACCAGTACTGAACAATGTCCCATTCTCCTCTCACTGTAATCTACACCAGTACTGAACAATGTCCCATTCTCCTCACTGCAATCTACACCAGTACTGAAGAATGTCCCATTCTCCTCACTGTAATGTACACCAGTACTGAACAATGTCCCATTCTCCTCACTGTAATCTACACCAGTACTGAACAATGTCCCATTCTCCTCACTGTAATCTACACCAGTACTGAACAATGTCCCATTCTCCTCACTGTAATCTACACCAGTACTGAACAATGTCCCATTCCCCTCTCACTGTAATCTACACCAGTACTGAACAATGTCCCATTCCCCTCACTGTAATCTACACCAGTACTGAACATTGTCCCATTCTCCTCTCACTGTAATCTACACCAGTACTGAACAATGTCCCATTCTCCTCACTGTAATCTACACCAATACTGAACAATGTCCCATTCCCCTCACTGTAATCTACACCAGTACTGAACAATGTCCCATTGCCCTCAATGTAATCTACACCATTACTGAACCATGTCCCATTCCCATCACTGTAACCTACACCAGTACTGAACAATGTCCCATTCTCCTCACTGTAATCTACACCAGTACTGAACAATGTCCCATTCCCATCACTGGAATCTACACCAGTACTGAACAATGTCCCATTCCATTCACTGTAATCTACACCAGTACTGAACAGTGTCCCATTCCTCTCACTGTAATCTACACCATTACTGAAACATGTCCCATTCCCCTCACTGTAAGCTACACCAGTACTGAACAATGTCCCACTCCCCTCACTGTAATGTACACCAGTACTGAACAATGTCCCATTCCTCTCACTGTAATCTACCCGAGCACTGAAGAATGTCCCATTCTCCTCACTGTAATCTACACCAGTACTGAACAATGTCCCATTCTCCTCTCACTGTAATCTACACCAGTACTGAACAATGTCCCATTCTCCTCACTGCAATCTACACCAGTACTGAACAATGTCCCATTCCATTCACTGTAATCTACACCAGTACTGAACAGTGTCCCATTCCTCTCACTGTAATCTACACCATTACTGAAACATGTCCCATTCCCCTCACTGTAAGCTACACCAGTACTGAACAATGTCCCACTCCCCTCACTGTAATGTACACCAGTACTGAACAATGTCCCATTCCTCTCACTGTAATCTACCCGAGCACTGAAGAATGTCCCATTCTCCTCACTGTAATCTACACCAGGACAGAAAATTGTCCCATTCCCTTCACTGTAATCTACACCAGTAATAAACAATGTCCCATTCTCCTCACTGTAATCTACACCAGTACTGAACAATGTCCCATTCTCCGCACTGCAATCTACACCAGTACTGAACAATGTCCCATTCTCCTCACTGTAATCTACACCTGTACTGAACAATGTCCCATTCTCCTCACTGTAATCTACACCAGTACTGAACAATGTCCCATTCCCCTCGCTGTAATCTACGCCACTACTGAACAATGTGCCATTCCTCACTGTAATCTACACCAGTACTGAACAATGTCCCATTCTCCTCAGTGTAATCTACACCAGTACTGAACAATGTCCCATTCCCCTCACTGTAACCTACACCAGTGAACAATGTCCCATTCCTCTCTCACTGTAATCTACACCAGTACTGAACAATGTCCCATTCTCCTCACTGTAATCTACACCAGTACTGAAGAATGTCCCATTCCCCTCACTGTAATCTACACCAGTACTGAACAATGTCCCATTCTCCTCACTGTAATCTACACCAGTACTGAACAATGTCCCATTCCCCTCTCACTGTAATCTACACCAGTACTGAACAATGTCCCATTCCCCTCACTGTAATCTACACCAGTACTGAACAATGTCCCATTCCCCTCTCACTGTAATCTACACCAGTACTGAACAATGTCCCATTCCCCTCTCACTGTAATCTACACCAGTACTGAACAATGTCCCATTCCCCTCACTGTAATCTACACCAGTACTGAACAATGTCCCATTCCCCTCTCACTGTAATCTACACCAGTACTGAACAATGTCCCATTCTCCTCACTTTAACCTACACCAGTACTGAACAATGTCCCATTCTCCTCGCTGTAATCTACACCTGTACTGAACAATGTCCCATTCCCCTCACTGAAATGTACACCAGTGAACAATGTCCCATTCCTCTCACTGTAATCTACACCAGTACTGAACAATGTCCCATTCTCCTCACTGTAATCTACACCAGTACTGAACAATGTCCCATTCCCCTCTCACTGTAATCTACACCAGTACTGAACAATGACCCATTCCTCTCACTGTAATCTACACCAGTACTGAACAATGTCCCATTCCCCTCACTGTAATCGACACCAGCACTGAACAATGTCCCATTCCCCTCACTTTAACCTACACCAGTACTGAACAATGTCCCATTCCCCTCACTGTAATCTACACCAGTACTGAACAATGTCCCATTCTCCTCACTGTAATCTACACCAGTGAACAATGTCCCATTCTCGTCACTGTAATCTACACTAGTTCTGAACAATGCCCCATTCTCCTCACTGTAATCTACACCAGTACTGAACAATGTCCCATTCCCCTCTCACTGTAATCTACACCAATACTGAACAATGTCCCATTCCCCTCACTGTAATCTACTCCAGCAATGAACAATGTCCCATTCTCCTCACTGTAATCTACACCAGTACTGAACAATGTCCCATTCGCCTCTCACTGTAATGTACACCAGTACTGAACAATGTCCCATTCCCCTCACTGTAATCTACACCAGTACTGAACAATGTCCCATTCCCCTCACTGTAATCTACACCAGTAATAAACAATGTCCCATTCCCCTCACTGTAATCTACAGCAGTACTGAACAATGGTCCATTCTCTCTCACTGTAATCTACACCAGTACTGAACACTGTCCCATTCCCCTCACTGTAATCTACACCAGTACTGAACAATGTCCCATTCTCCTCACTGTAATCTACACCAGTACTGAACAATGTCCCATTCCCCTCTCACTGTAATCTACACCAGTACTGAACAATGTCCCATTCCCCTCACTGTAATCTACACCAGTACTGAACAATGTCCCATTCCTCTCACTGTAATCTACACCAGTACTGAGCAATCTCCCATTCCCCTCTCACTGTAATCTACACCAGTACTGAACAATGTCCCATTCCCCTCACTGTAATCGACACCAGGACTGAACAATGTCCCATTCCTCTCACTGTAATCTACCCCAGCACTGAACAATGTCCCATTCTCCTCACTGTAATCTACACCAGTACTAAACAATGTCCCATTCCCCTCTCACTGTAATCGACACCAGTACTGAACAATGTCCCATTCCCCTCACTGTAAACCACACCAGTTCTGAACAATGCCCCATTCTCCACACTGTAATCTACACCAGTACTGAAAAATGCCCCATTCCCCTCACTGTAATCTACAGCAGTACTGAACAATGTCCCATTCTCCTCACTGTAATCTACACCAGTACTGAACAATGTCCCATTCTCCTCACTGTAATCTACACCAGTAATGAACAATGTCCCATTCCCCTCACTGTAATCTACACCAGTACTGAACAATGTCCCATTCCCCTCTCACTGTAATCTACACCAGTACTGAACAATGTCCCATTCTCCTCACTGTAATCTACACCAGTACTGAACAATGTCCCATTCCCCTCACTGTAATCTACACCAGTACTGAACAATGTCCCATTCCTCTCACTGTAATCTACACCAGTACTGAGCAATCTCCCATTCCCCTCTCACTGTAATCTACACCAGTACTGAACAATGTCCCATTCCCCTCACTGTAATCTACACCAGGACTGAACAATGTCCCATTCCCCTCTCACTGTAATCTACACCAGTACTGAACAATGTCCCATTCTCCTCAATGTAATCTACACCAGTACTGAACAATGTCCAATTCCCCTCACTGTAATCTACACCAGGACTGAACAATGTCCCATCCCCCTCTCACTGTAATCTACACCAGTACTGAACAATGTCCCATTCCTCTCACTGTAATCTACACCAGTGAACAATGTCCCATTCCTCTCTCACTGTAATCTACACCAGTACTGACCAATGTCCCATTCCCCTCGCTGTAATCTACACCACGACTGAACAATGTGCCATTCCTCACTGTAATCTACACCAGTACTGAACAATGTCTCATTCTCCTCACTGTAAACCACACCAGTACTGAACAATGTCCCATTCCCCTCTCACTGTAATCTACACCAGTACTGAACAATGTCCCATTCTCCTCACTGTAATCTACACCAGTATTGAACAATGTCCCATTCCCCTCACTGTAACCTACACCAGTGAACAATGTCCCATTCCTCTCTCACTGTAATCTACACCAGTACTGAACAATGTCCCATTCCCCTCACTGTAATCTACACCAGTACTGAACAATGTCCCATTCTCCTCACTGTAATCTACACCAGTACTGAACAATGTCCCATTCCCCTCTCACTGTAATCTACACCAGTACTGAACAATGTCCCATTCCTCTCACTGTAATCTACACCAGTACTGAACAATGTCCCATTCCCCTCTCACTGTAATCTACACCAGTACTGAACAATGTCCCATTCTCCTCACTGTAATCTACGCCAGTACTGAACAATGTCCCATTCCCCTCTCACTGTAATCTACACCAGTACTGTACAATGTCCCATTCCCCTCACTGTAACCTACACCAGGACTGAACAATGTCCCATTCCCCTCACTGTAACCTGCACCAGTGAACAATGTCCCATTCCCCTCTCACTGTAATCTACACCAGTACTGTACAATGTCCCATTCCCCTCACTGTAATCTACACCAGTACTGAACAATGTCCCATTCCCCTCACTGTAACCTACACCAGTACTGAACAATGTCCCATTCCTCTCACTGTAATCTACCCCAGTACTGAACAATGTCCCATTCCCCTCACTGTAATCTACACCAGTACTGAACAATGTCCCATTCTCCTCACTGTAATCTACACCAGTACTGAACAATGTCCCATTCTCCTCTCACTGTAATCTACACCAGTACTGAACAATGTCCCATTCTCCTCACTGTAGTCTACACCAGTACTGAACAATGTCCCATTCCCCTCGCACTGTAATCTACACCAGTACTGAACAATGTCCCATTCCCCTCGCACTGTAATCTACACCAGTTCTGAACAATGCCCCATTCTCCTCACTGTAATCTACACTAGTACTGAAAAATGCCCCATTCCCCTCACTGTGTAATCTACAGCAGTACTGAACAATGTCCCATTCTCCTCACTGTAATCTACACCAGTACTGAACAATGTCCCATTCCCCTCACTGTAATCTACACCAGTACTGAACAATGTCCCATTCCATTCACTGTAATCTACACCAGTACTGAACAATGTCCCATTCCCCTCTCACTGTAATCTACACCAGTACTGAACAATGTCCCATTCCTCTCACTGTAATCTACACCAGTACTGAACAATATCCCATTCCCCTCTCACTGTAATCTACACCAGTACTGAACAATGTCCCATTCTCCTCACTGTAATCTACACCAGTACTGAACAATGTCCCATTCCCCTCACTGTAATCTACACCAGTACTGAACAATGTCCCATTCCCCTCACTGTAATCTACACCAGTACTGAACAATGTCCCATTCCCCTCACTGTAATCTACACCAGTACTGAACAATGTCCCATTCTCCTCACTGTAATCTACACCAGTACTGAACAATGTCCCATTCCCCTCACTGTGTAATCTACAGCAGTACTGAACAATGCCCCATTCCTCTCACTGTAATCTACACCAGTACTGAACAATATCCCATTCCCCTCTCACTGTAATCTACACCAGTACTGAACAATGTCCCATTCCCCTCACTGTAATCTACACCAGTACTGAACAATGTCCCATTCCCCTCACTGTAATCTACACCAGTACTGAAGAATGTCCCATTTCCCCCCTCGCTGTAACCTGAACAGTGTCCCATTCCCTCTCACTGTAATCTACACCAGCACTGAACAATGTCCCATTCCCCTTACTGTAATCTACACCAGTACTGAACAATGTCCCATTCCCCTCACTGTAATCTACACCAGTACTGAACAGTGTCCCATTCCCTCTCACTGTAATCTACACCAGTACTGAACAATGTCCCATTCCCCTCACTGTAATCTACACCAGTACTGAACAATGTCCCATTCCCCTCACTGTAATCTACACCAGTACTGAACAATGTCCCATTCCCCTCACTGTAATCTACACCAGTACTGAACAATGTCCCATCCCTCTCACTGTAATCTACACCAGTACTGAAGAATGTCCCATTCCTCTCACTGTAATCTACACCAGTACTGAACAATGTCCCATTCCTCACTGTAATCTACACCAGTACTGAACAATGTCCCATTCTCCTCACTGTAATCTACACCAGTACTGAACAATGTCCCATTCCCCCCTCACTGTAATCTACACCAGTACTGAACAATGTCCCAGTCCCCGCTCACTGTAATCTACACCAGTACTGAACAATGTCCCATTCTCCTCACTGTAATCTTCACCAGTACTGAACAATGTCCCATTCCTCTCACTGTAATCTACACCAGTACTGAACAATGTCCCATTCCCCCCTCACTGTAATCTACACCAGTACTGAACAATGTCCCATTCTCCTCACTGTAATCTACACCAGTACTGAACAATGTCCCATTCTCCTCACTGTAATCTACACCAGTACTGAACAATGTCCCATTCTCCTCACTGTAATCTACACCAGTACTGAACAATGTCCCATTCTCCTCACTGTAATCTACACCAGTACTGAACAATGTCCCATTCTCCTCTCACTGTAATCTACACCTGTACTGAACAATGTCCCATTCCCCCCTCACTGTAATCTACACCAGTACTGAAGAATGTCCCATTCTCCTCACTGTAATCTACACCAGTACTGAACAATGTCCCATTCTCCTCACTGTAATCTACACCAGTACTGAACAATGTCCCATTCTCCTCACTGTAATCTACACCAGTACTGAACAATGTCCCATTCTCCTCACTGTAATCTACACCAGTACTGAACAATGTCCCATTCTCCTAACTGTAATCTACACCAGTACTGAACAATGTCCCATTCCCCTCTCACTGTAATCTACACCAGTACTGAACAATGTCCCATTCCCCTCTCACTGTCATCTGCACCAGTACTGAACAATGTCCCATTCCCCTCTCACTGTCATCTGCACCAGTACTGAACAATGTCCCATTCCCCTTTCACTGTAATCTACACCAGTACTGAACAATGTTCCATTCTCCTCACTGTAATCTACACCAGTACTGAACAATGTCCCATTCTCCTCACTGTAATCTACACCAGTACTGAACAATGTCCCATTCCCCTCTCACTGTAATCTACACCAGTACTGAACAATGTCCCATTCCCCTCTCACTGTCATCTGCACCAGTACTGAACAATGTCCCATTCCCCTCTCACTGTAATCTACACCAGTACTGAACAATGTCCCATTCCCCTCACTGTAATCTACACCAGTACTGAACAATGTCCCATTCCCCTCACTGTAATCTACACCAGTACTGAACAATGTCCCATTCCCTTCACTGTAATCTACACCAGTACTGAACAATGTCCCATTCCCTTCACTGTAATCTACACCAGTACTGAACAATGTCCCATTCCCCTCACTGTAATCTACACCAGTACTGAACAATGTCCCATTCCCCTCACTGTAATCTACACCAGTACTGAAGAATGTCCCATTCCCCCCTCACTGTAATCTACACCAGTACTGAAGAATGTCCCATTCCACTCTCACTGTAATCTACACCAGTACTGAACAATGTCCCATTCCCCCCTCACTGTAATCTACACCAGTACTGAACAATGTCCCATTCCCCTCTCACTGTAATCTACACCAGTACTGAAGAATGTCCCATTCCCCTCTCACTGTAATCTACACCAGTACTGAACAATGTCCCATTCCCCTCACTGTAATCTACACCAGTACTGAACAATGTCCCATTCCCCCCTCACTGTAATCTACACCAGTACTGAACAATGTCCCATTCCCCTCACTGTAATCTACACCAGTACTGAACAATGTCCCATTCCCCCCTCACTGTAATCTACACCAGTACTGAACAATGTCCCATTCCCCTCACTGTAATCTACACCAGTACTGAACAATGTCCCATTCCCCCCTCACTGTAATCTACACCAGTACTGTGATGGACTGGAGGTCCCGCGCAGACTAGTCACCAGCTTTTGAATGGAAAAAACGTCCCAGCGTGAATATTGAATGAAATGTGCAGCCAGGTAAAGAGGCCACGCAACCAAAGAAAATTAGATGGAACGTTGCCTGGAACCCATTTCAACTCTGTAATTTACACCAATACCGCATTCGATTCTCACTGTAATCTACACCAATGCTCCCATTAAGCTGCCTAGCAAGCTCAGGTGAACACAACCGGTCCTGCAGGAGCGTGCTCAGTGCGCAGGCTTATAGCCCCTGGGTGTTGCAGGAGGAGGCTGCCTGACCGCTTTCTGCTCTCTTGCTCAGCGGGACTGGAGCTGACCATGTTTGTTCCTCAAGTGGCACTACTGTCGACGAAGAAGCACTGAATGGTACCACAACGAACTTTGGCTGACATCGAGAAGCCAAATCCGGCCCTTGGAACTGAGCGTGGTCGGCTGGTTTAAAGTGCAGAAATGAGTGTTGCCCTCCGCGGGTGGAAACCTGGAATTGCTTTAGTTCATCATTTCCAGTTAGCCATTTGCCCCGATTTTTACAGCCATGGTCAGACGTGTTTTGCTCTGGAGTCGTAAGTCCGATTTCCTCTGGAAATGGCTCGTTGTTGAGTGCCAGCGCTGCCACATACTATTTGGCTGCACTGGCCTTGATCGAGCAAGGGAAGAGAGAACACTGCGGGGCTGGATGTGTTGACCCTGTCTTTCCTTAATAACTTGTGTGGGAACATCAGATCTACTCTGGGTCAGTGGCAGGTGTGGAAGGGCTTGCAGAGCTGGGGTGGCTGCGCCTTTGCTGCATGGAGTGACCGCAGTAAAGCAGAAGACCGCATTCCTACTGATAAACCTGCAGGCCCACGACCGATCGTCTTGGGTGCGTCATTTGGGAAAGCCAGGATGATGGGGGCTCCAAAGGTACTGGACCAAGCCAGGTGACCGTGATCGAAAGTGAGCGTGGTCGGCTGGTTTAAAGTGCCTGCAGAAATGAGTGCTGCCCTCTGTAGGTGGCAACCTGGAATTGCTTTGGTTCATCATTTCCAGTTGACGATTTTGCCTGATTCGACAGCCCCAGTTGCAGGCTTTAATGTTGTTACAAAAGTTATTGTAAACTTTGTTCCTGCAAAATTTGCCCATGGACAAAAAGGTCACGCGCAAAGGAGTTCGTGGCCCATTCAGTACAAATACAGAGGGAATATTGATCTACAGCAGTACCCCATTTACTTCTTAATGTAATCTACACTTATGGTGTCGCGTGCTGTGGGAGTGGGATGGGGATGGGACGGTGATGGAGCAGGACGGGGTGAAGATGGCGCGTGGTTTTTTTGTGCGGGAAGGGGCAGGTCATTATGTGATGGGTTGACGCGTACTGGGGGGGGGGGGCGGGACGTGATGACGACGGGGTGCTGGGGACAGGTGAGCTGATGGCGCGTGCTGGGGGGACGCGACGGGCTAACGATGCGGCAAGGTGGGGCTGGATTGGACAGGGTGATGGTGCGGGACGGTGGGACGGTGGCACGGGTTGGGATGGGAGGGGGCTGGTGTTGTTAACACCTGTTGGAAAGGATTTTTTTTTGACGATTCTCCATTTTGGATGCTATATGCAGACTTTGCACTGAATATCGATGAATTTTAAGTTGATTTCCTTCCTAGAATGGCCTCGGATGGCAGCCAATACAGGATTTGTTAATCACAGACCAGGACAGTCTGGATCTTGCTAATGTAAACCTCATGCTGGAGCTTATCATACAGAAGAAGCAGCAGCTGGAAGCGGTGAGTACTCTGGGCTCTGTCTGAGGATAACAGAGGGGTGCGAGGGTCTGCATGGAGAGAGAGCAGGTGTCAGCCGCAGAGAGGGGCGGCGATAAAACTGGGATAAAATTCAGATAGTCTATATGCAAAAGTGTCTCTCCTTACCCCTGGCCCCCATATTCTGTTACCGGCACACATTTACATGCAACAGCACCTTGTACCATCATTTCCCAGTTTCCTCCCTCAGGATCATAGGATGTATCCCGTTGGGCTCTGGTGCTCTGTCCTTTTAGCTTAATCAACTTAGCTACAATTTTCCTTTTATCCATCATCTAGCTCATCGCACTCTCAACCACTGCAGTTATGCGGAGAGACTAGAGAAGCTGCCGTTGATCTCCTTAGAGCAGAGAAGGTTAAGGGATGAGATTTTCTAGAGGTGTTCAAAATCATGAAGGGTTTTGATAGAGTAAATAAGGAGAAACTGTTTCTAGTGGTAGAAGGGTTGGTAATCAGAGGACACAGATTTAAGGTGATTGGCAAAAGAACCAGACAAAATGTAATTTTTTTAACACAGCGAGTTGTGATCCAGTATGTGCTGTCTGAAAGGGTGGTGGAAGCAGATTCAATAGTAACTTTCAAAAGGAAATTTGATAAATACTTGAAGGGGAAAAATTTACAGGGCTATGGGGAAAGAGCAGGGGGGAGTGGGACTATTTGGACAGCTCTATAAAGAGCCAGCACAGGCACGATTGGTCGAATGGTGGTCTCCTGTGCTGTATCATTCTGAGATTCTATTCCAATGCGCCCTTGGTCACCCTCCCATCTTCCACCCACTAAACTTCAGCTCATCCAAAACTCTGCTGTCCGTATTCTAATTCGCACCAATTCCCATTCGCCCATCACCCCTGTACCCGCTGACCTATATTGGCTCCTGGTCTGGCAATGCCTCTTTTTAAAAAAATTCTCATCGCTGTATTCAAATCCGTCCATGGCCTCACCCCTCCCTATCTCTGTAACCTCCTCCAGCCCTTCAACCCTCTGAGATCCCCGCGCTCCTACAATTTTGGCCTCTTGTGCATCCCTGTTTTCATTCACTCCACCATTGGTGGCTGTGCCTTCAACTGATTAGGCCCTAAACTCTGGAATTCCCGCCCTAAACCTCTTTGCCTCTCTACCTCTCTCCTCCTTCAAGATGTTCCTTAAAACCTTCCTGTTTTACCAATCTTAAGGTCAACTGCCCTAATATCTCCTTATGTGGCTAGTGCCTTGGGATGTTTTACTACGTTAGATGTGCTATACATACATAATCACTTGTATAGTTAAAAACTGTAAATTAGAGTTCTGATGAACAATTACTTAAATTGCAGGCTTCCAATCACTACCCAGCTGAGACCCTAAGATTAAGGGATATGATGTCATGGGTGTGTTTAAAATGATAAAGGGATTCGATAAGGTAGATACAGAGAAACTATTTCCCATGTTGGGGAATCCAGAACAAGGGGGCATAATAATCTTAAAATTAGAGCTAGGCAATTCAGGAGGGAAATCAGGAAGCACTTCTTTCACATACAGGCCAGTGGAAATTTGGAACTTGCTCTCCCAAAAGCCTGTGGATATTGGGGGCCAATTCAATTCAAGACTGGGAGCGATAGAGTTTTGTTACAAAAGGGTATCAAGGGATATGGATCAAAGGCAGGTCGATGGAGTTGAGATATAGGTCAGTAATGATCTAATGGAATGGCAGTGCAGGCTTGAGGGGCTGAATGGCCTCTTCCTGTTCCTACAGCCAACATGTCTGTTTGGATCAGTGCTGCATTCATCCTCTGGAGCACTTAAGGAGCTAGGTCCACCTATCGATGTCCTCAATCAGCAATGTAATCCCCATCAGCCAGTGCAACGACAATGGGCATTGGAAAGTGATTTGTGAGCTGGTGTTTCCATTTGCAATGACTACATCTTCCTTATTTAGGAATCGCAGGCAGCCCAGCTGCAGATCCTAATGGAATTTCTTCAGGAAGCAAAAAGAAATAAGAAGGAGGTTGGTCTGATGTATATTTTGTACGTTGTTCATTTTTTCAATAAGCTTGTGTATTTGAAGGTCAGCTTGAGCTAAAGCCTGGAAACAGTTATTGCTCTGATATATCAGCCATGGCTCAGTAGTTAGCACTCTCGCCTCTGAGTCAGTAGGTCGTGGGTTCAAGTCCCACTCCAGAGACCTGAGCACATGATCCATGCTGATACTCCAGTGCAATACTGAGGGAGTACTGCGTTGTTGGAGATGCCGTCTTTCAGATGAGACGTTTAACTGAGACCCTATCTGCCCGATGTAAAAGTTCCCATGGCCAACATTACTCAGTGTCCTGGCCAGTATTTATCCCTGAACCAACGTCACTTAAAAAAAAAATTATCTGGTAATTATCAGATTGCTGTTTGTGGGATCTTGCTGTACGCAATTTGGCTGTTGCCTACATTACAACAGTGACTACACTTCAAAAATACTTAATTGGCTGAAAAGCGCTTTGGGACGTCCTGAGGTTGTGAAAGGTGCTGCATAAATGCCAGTGCGGATGCGGATCCCGCCCATTAAGGGGCACAATGAACATTAACTTCACCGCGTGTCAACTACAAGAGAAATGCAGGGAACAGCACCAACCACTGTACATGGCCTTCGACACCATCAACCGTGAGGGATTATGGAGTGTCCACCTCAAATTCGGCTGCCCTCAAAAGTTTGTCGCCATCCTCCGCCTGCTTCACGACGACATGCAAGCCGTGATCCTGACCAATGGATCCACCACAGACCCAATTCACGTACGGACTGGGGTCGAGCAAGGATGTGTCATCGCACCAACGCTCTTCTCGATCTTCCAGGCTGCAATGCTCCATCTCGCCCTCAGTAAGCTCCCTGCTGGAGTGGAGCTAATCTACAGAACAAACGGGAAACTGTTCAACCTTCATCGCTTCCAGTCCAGATCCAAGGTCGTCCCGCCCTCTGTCATCGAATTATAGTATGCAGATGACACTTGTGTCTGCGCTCACTGCGTCTGCACACTCTGAGGCCGAACTCCAAACCACCGTCAACACCTTCACTGAAGCGTACGAGAGCATGGGCCTTACACTAAACATCCGTAAGACAAAGGTCCTCTACCAACCTGCCCCCGCCACGCAGTACTGCTCCCCGATTATCAAAATCCACGACAAGGCCTTGGACAACGTGGACCACTTTCCATACCTCGGGAGCCTCTTGTCAACAAGGGCAGACATCGATGATGAAGTCCAACACCGCCTTCAGTGTGCCAGTGCAGCCTTCGGTCGCCTGAGGAAAAGAGTGTTTGAAGACCAGGACCTCAAACCCAGCACCAAGCTTATGGTCTATAGAGCAGTAGTGATGCCCGCCCTCCTGTATGCCTCAGAGACATGGACCATGTACAGCAGGCACCTCAAAGCACTGGAGAGGTACCACCAACGCTGCCTCCGCAAGATCCTACAAATCCATTGGCAGGATAGGCGCACCAACATCAGTGTTCTCGCTCAGGCCAACATCCCCAGCATCGAAGCTTTGACCACACTCGATCAGCTCCGATGGACGGGCCACATTGCCTGCATGCCCGATACGAGACTCCCAAAACAAACGCTCTACTCGGAGCTCCGGCACGGCGAGAGCCCCAGGTGGGCAGAGGAAGCGCTTCAAGAACACCCTCAAAGCCTCCTTGAAAAAGTGCAACATCCGCACCGACACTTGGGAATCCCTGGCCCAAGACTGCACAAAGTGGAGGAGAAGCATCCGGGAAGGTGCCGAACACCAAGTCTCTTTGCCGGGAGCAAGCGGAAGTCGAGCGCAAACAGTGGAAGGAGTGCACGTCCACCCAAGCACCCCACCCACCCGTCCCTTCAACCACCATCTGCCCCGCCTGTGACAGAGACTGTAGGTCCCGCATTGGACTCAGTCACCTGAGAACTTATTTTTAGTGTGGAAGCAAGTCATCCTCGGTTCCGAGGGACTGCCTAAGAAGAAGGTGATAAATGCCAGTCTTTCTGTGTGCACGAGGGAGGGGGCGGCTGTGAGGCGGAGGGTTTGCACGTACCAGGAGGTGTGGGGGCGGGACCGTACTTGGGAATGAATTGCTGAAGGGAATTTGTATCCATTGAGGTAACTACCCAGGTTAACTGCCTCTGACTTTCTTTCACAGCAACTGGACCAGTTGCAGAAGGAGCTGAATGTTCTTGAGGAGGACATCAAGCGAGTGGAGGTTTGTAAAGTTTTTTCATTCGTGCGATTACCTCACCTGTGAAGGAGTGTCCAGGCATTTTTTGGAAATGCAGCTAGCGCAAACAAAGCAAGCATCACTTCTAACACCTTTTAAGTGATCTGAAAATTGTAATTTCACCGGCGTGTTTAATTTGCAAATTGAGTCTGCTGCAAACTGAGTCACGTCAGTAAAGGTCATTTGTTGATTGGATGCATTTGGTTTGGTAAAACTCTGGGAGGGGACCATGTAATTGCTCATGGCCAGATTGTGCTGACCAGTTTTCATACAGCTGGGATCATTGGCGGGACTTGATACCGAGCATTAATTCTTCACAAATGTAACCTGTCCACAGAACTTGGTCACCGTCTAAATCTCTTCCTGTAGCTTTAACTCTTTTTCTTAGAACTGTATGGTGCCGGTTCAGGATTGTTTCATAGATAATTCCATTCTTCACCATTTGGGTCCTTTTTTGCATTTGATTGGCTGCAGGTATTTTGAATTTGTTTTTGTATTTTTAACTCTGAGCTTTGTTACATTCACTTTGTAATGTGTCAGGGAGCTTAAAACTACCTAAACCTGTTGTATTATGGCGGTGGGCATTCATCCTTCCCTCGGAGCTTACGGATGAAATTTTGTCGAAGAATAATCTGAGGGAGTCTCCCTGCACCTGGTCCATAGACCTCACTGTTACCCAGGTGTGTTGGTCCATAGACCCTACTGTTACATAGAAACATAGAAACATAAAAGATAGGAGCAGGAGTAGGCCATTCGGCCCCTGGAGCCTGCTCCGCCATTTAATGTGATCATGGCTGATCATCCAAATTCAGTACCCGGTCCCTGCTTTCTCCCCATACCCCTTGATCCCTTTAGCCTTAAGAAATATATCCAACTCCTTCTTGAATATATTTAATGAATTGGCCTCTACTGCCTTCTGTGGTAGAGAATTCCACAGGTTCACCACTCTCTGGGTGAAGAAATTCCTCCTCAGTTCTGTCCTAAATGGCTTACCCCTTATCCTTAGACTCTGACCCCTGGTTCTGGACTCCCCGACCATCGGGAACATCCTTCCTGCATCTAGTCTGTCCAGTCCTGTCAGAATTTTATAAGTTTCAATGAGATCCCCTCTCATTCTTCTAAACTCCAGCGAGTACAAGCCCAATCGACCCAATCTCTCCTCATAAGTCATTCCTGCCATCCCAGGTATCAGACTGGTGAATCTTCGCTGAACTCCTTCCATGGCAAGAACATCCTTCCTCAGATAAGGCAACCAAAACTGCACACAATATTCAAGATGTGGTCTCACCAAGGCCCTGTACAACTGCAGCAAGACATCCTTGTTCCTGTACTCAAACCCTCTCGCTACGAAGGCCAACATACCATTTGCCTTCTTAACCGCCTGCTGCACCTGCATGCTTACCTTCAGCGACTGGTGCACAAGGACACCCACGTCTCGTTGCACTTCCCCTTCTCCCAATCTATTGCCATTCAGATAATCTACCTTCCTGTTTTTGCCACCAAAGTGGATAGCCTCACATTTATCCACGTTATATTGCATCTGCCATGCTTCTGCCTAATCACCCAACCTGTCCAAATCATCCTGGAGTTTCTCGGCATCCTCCTCACAGCACACACGCCCACCCAGCTTTGTGTCGTCTGCAAATTTGGAGATATTACATCTAGTTCCCTTGTCTAGATCATTAATATATATTGTGAATAGCTGGGGTCCAAGGACTGATCCCTGCGGTACCCCACGAGTCACTGCCTGCCACTCGGCAAAAGACCCGTTTATTCCAACTGTTTGCTTTCTGTCTGCCAACCAGTTTTCTATCCAAGTCAATACCTTGCCCCCAATCCCATGTGCCTTAACTTTACACGCTAATCTCTTATGTGGGACCTTATCGAAAGCCTTCTGAAAGTCCAAATATACCACATCCACTGGTTCTCCCTTATCTATTTTACCAGTTACATGCTCAAAAAATTCCAGTAGATTAGTCGAGCACGATTTACCTTTTGTAAATCCATGTTGACTTTGTCCGATCCTGTCACTGTTTTCCAAGTGCTCTGCTATTACATCTTTTATAATGGACTCTAGCATTTTCCCCACTACCGATGTCTAGCTTACCGGTCTGTAATTCCCCGTTTTCTCCCTACGACCTTTTTTTGAACAGTGGGGTGACATTAGCTACCCTCCAATCCATGGGTACTGTTCCAGATTCCATCGAATGTTGGAAGATGATCAGCAATGCATCTACTATTTCTAGGGCCACTTCCTTAAGTACCCTAGGATGTAGATTATCAGGCCCTGAGGATTTATCGGCCTTCAGTCCCATCAATTTACCCAGGTGTGTTGGTCCATAGACCCCACTGTTAACCAGGTGTGCGAGTCCATAGACCCCAGTTACCCTATTCCCACCAGACTACTGACTGCCCAACTTCCCTTCCTGGCCCCCATGTTAGCTGATAGTTAACGATTCCCTTTCCTCTGGTACTGTCCCCCTCCCCTTCAAATCGGCCATCACCACCAATGTTCCTCCTGATTTTTGTTTCGGGTGTACGGTCCCTTTAATGGGCTGTGTGGCCCATTCAAAATTTCACGCATGTACGAAATTTTCCATTCAAAAGCCGGTAAGCGGCCTGCACGGGACCTCCAGATGGCTGCGCAGTTTAGCAGGAATGTTGGTCATCACTCCCCCCTCAAAAAAACCCACATTTGACCCCTCTATCCTTGTAAACTACCTCCCTGTCTCCAGTCTCCCTTTCTTCTCAAGTCCTCGAACATGTCACCACCCAAATCTGAGCCCATATTTCCCGCAATTCCATGTTTGAATCCCTCCAATCAGTTTGCCGCCGCTGCCACAGTACTGAAACACTGAAACATAGGATTACATAGGATATACGGCACAGAAACCAGACCATTCGGCCCAACCAGTCCATGCCGGCATTTATGCTCCACTTGAGCCTCCTCCTGTCTTTCCTCATCTAAATCTATCAGCATAACCCTCTATTCCCTTCTCCCTCTTATGCTTGTCCAGCCTCCCCTTAAATGGATCTATACTATTCGCTTCAACCACTCCTTGTGGTAGCGAGTTCCACATTCTCAACACTCTTTGGGTAAAGAAGTTTCTTCTGAATTCCCTATTGGATTTCTTAGTGACTATCTTATATTGATGGCCTCTGGTTTTGCTCTTCCCCACAAAACTGAGATGAGGAGAAACTTCTTCACTCAGAGGGTAGTAAATCTATGGAATTTGCTAACCCAGAGAGCTGTGGAAGCTGCAGCATTAAATAAATTTAAAATGGAGATAGACAGTTTCCTAGCGGATAAGGGAATTAGGGGTTACGGGGAGAGGGCAGGGAAGTGGACGTGAGTCTAGATTCGGATCAGCCATGATCCTATTGAATGGCGGAGCAGGCCCGAGGGGCCGTATGGCCTACTCCTGCTCCTACTTCTGATGTTCTTATGTAAGTGGAAACATTCTCTCTCTATCCACTCTATCAAAGCCTTTCATAATTTTAGATCATCATTTTAATAAAGACATCTATTAGGTCAACCCTCAGCCGTTTTTTTTTTAAGTGAAAAGAGACCCAGCCTGTTCATCCTTTCCTGATGTGTGTACCCTCGCATTTCTAGTATCATCCTTGTAAATCTTCTCCGCCTCCCTCTTCCCCCCCCTCGCCTCCCTCTTCCCCCCCTCGCCTCCCTCTTCCCCCCCCTCGCCTCCCTCTTCCCCCCCTCGCCTCCCTCTTCCCCCCCTCGCCTCCCTCTTCCCCCCCTCGCCTCCCTCTTCCCCCCCCTCGCCTCCCTCTTCCCCCCCTCGCCTCCCTCTTCCCCCCCTCGCCTCCCTCTTCCCCCCCCTCGCCTCCCTCTTCCCCCCCTCGCCTCCCTCTTCCCCCCCTCGCCTCCCTCTTCCCCCCCTCGCCTCCCTCTTCCCCCCCTCGCCTCCCTCTTCCCCCCCTCGCCTCCCTCTTCCCCCCCTCGCCTCCCTCTTCCCCCCCCTCGCCTCCCTCTTCCCCCCCTCGCCTCCCTCTTCCCCCCCTCGCCTCCCTCTTCCCCCCCTCGCCTCCCTCTTCCCCCCCTCGCCTCCCTCTTCCCCCCCTCGCCTCCCTCTTCCCCCCCTCGCCTCCCTCTTCCCCCCCTCGCCTCCCTCTTCCCCCCCTCGCCTCCCTCTTCCCCCCCTCGCCTCCCTCTTCCCCCCCTCGCCTCCCTCTTCCCCCCCTCGCCTCCCTCTTCCCCCCCCTCGCCTCCCTCTTCCCCCCCTCGCCTCCCTCTTCCCCCCCTCGCCTCCCTCTTCCCCCCCTCGCCTCCCTCTTCCCCCCCTCGCCTCCCTCTTCCCCCCCTCGCCTCCCTCTTCCCCCCCTCGCCTCCCTCTTCCCCCCCTCGCCTCCCTCTTCCCCCCCCTCGCCTCCCTCTTCCCCCCCTCGCCTCCCTCTTCCCCCCCTCGCCTCCCTCTTCCCCCCCTCGCCTCCCTCTTCCCCCCCTCGCCTCCCTCTTCCCCCCCTCGCCTCCCTCTTCCCCCCCCTCGCCTCCCTCTTCCCCCCCTCGCCTCCCTCTTCCCCCCTCGCCTCCCTCTTCCCCCCTCGCCTCCCTCTTCCCCCCTCGCCTCCCTCTTCCCCCCTCGCCTCCCTCTTCCCCCCTCGCCTCCCTCTTCCCCCCTCGCCTCCCTCTTCCCCCCTCGCCTCCCTCTTCCCCCCTCGCCTCCCTCTTCCCCCCTCGCCTCCCTCTTCCCCCCTCGCCTCCCTCTTCCCCCCCTCGCCTCCCTCTTCCCCCCCTCGCCTCCCTCTTCCCCCCCTCGCCTCCCTCTTCCCCCCCCTCGCCTCCCTCTTCCCCCCCTCGCCTCCCTCTTCCCCCCCCTCGCCTCCCTCTTCCCCCCCTCGCCTCCCTCTTCCCCCCCCTCGCCTCCCTCTTCCCCCCCTCGCCTCCCTCTTCCCCCCCTCGCCTCCCTCTTCCCCCCCTCGCCTCCCTCTTCCCCCCCCCTCGCCTCCCTCTTCCCCCCCTCGCCTCCCTCTTCCCCCCCCTCGCCTCCCTCTTCCCCCCCTCGCCTCCCTCTTCCCCCCCTCGCCTCCCTCTTCCCCCCCTCGCCTCCCTCTTCCCCCCCTCGCCTCCCTCTTCCCCCCCTCGCCTCCCTCTTCCCCCCCTCGCCTCCCTCTTCCCCCCCTCGCCTCCCTCTTCCCCCCCTCGCCTCCCTCTTCCCCCCCTCGCCTCCCTCTTCCCCCCCTCGCCTCCCTCTTCCCCCCCTCGCCTCCCTCTTCCCCCCCCTCGCCTCCCTCTTCCCCCCCTCGCCTCCCTCTTCCCCCCCTCGCCTCCCTCTTCCCCCCCTCGCCTCCCTCTTCCCCCCCTCGCCTCCCTCTTCCCCCCCTCGCCTCCCTCTTCCCCCCCTCGCCTCCCTCTTCCCCCCCTCGCCTCCCTCTTCCCCCCCTCGCCTCCCTCTTCCCCCCCTCGCCTCCCTCTTCCCCCCCTCGCCTCCCTCTTCCCCCCCTCGCCTCCCTCTTCCCCCCCTCGCCTCCCTCTTCCCCCCCTCGCCTCCCTCTTCCCCCCCTCGCCTCCCTCTTCCCCCCCTCGCCTCCCTCTTCCCCCCCTCGCCTCCCTCTTCCCCCCCTCGCCTCCCTCTTCCCCCCCTCGCCTCCCTCTTCCCCCCCTCGCCTCCCTCTTCCCCCCCTCGCCTCCCTCTTCCCCCCCTCGCCTCCCTCTTCCCCCCCTCGCCTCCCTCTTCCCCCCCTCGCCTCCCTCTTCCCCCCCTCGCCTCCCTCTTCCCCCCCTCGCCTCCCTCTTCCCCCCCTCGCCTCCCTCTTCCCCCCCTCGCCTCCCTCTTCCCCCCCTCGCCTCCCTCTTCCCCCCCTCGCCTCCCTCTTCCCCCCCTCGCCTCCCTCTTCCCCCCCCTCGCCTCCCTCTTCCCCCCCCTCGCCTCCCTCTTCCCCCCCTCGCCTCCCTCTTCCCCCCCTCGCCTCCCTCTTCCCCCCCTCGCCTCCCTCTTCCCCCCCTCGCCTCCCTCTTCCCCCCCTCGCCTCCCTCTTCCCCCCCCTCGCCTCCCTCTTCCCCCCCCCCTCGCCTCCCTCTTCCCCCCCTCGCCTCCCTCTTCCCCCCCTCGCCTCCCTCTTCCCCCCCTCGCCTCCCTCTTCCCCCCCTCGCCTCCCTCTTCCCCCCCTCGCCTCCCTCTTCCCCCCCTCGCCTCCCTCTTCCCCCCCTCGCCTCCCTCTTCCCCCCCTCGCCTCCCTCTTCCCCCCCTCGCCTCCCTCTTCCCCCCCTCGCCTCCCTCTTCCCCCCCTCGCCTCCCTCTTCCCCCCCTCGCCTCCCTCTTCCCCCCCCTCGCCTCCCTCTTCCCCCCCCTCGCCTCCCTCTTCCCCCCCCTCGCCTCCCTCTTCCCCCCCCTCGCCTCCCTCTTCCCCCCCCTCGCCTCCCTCTTCCCCCCCCTCGCCTCCCTCTTCCCCCCCCTCGCCTCCCTCTTCCCCCCCTCGCCTCCCTCTTCCCCCCCCCTCGCCTCCCTCTTCCCC
Organism: Somniosus microcephalus; assembly: GCF_052327205.1. NCBI lineage: Eukaryota > Metazoa > Chordata > Chondrichthyes > Squaliformes > Somniosidae > Somniosus > Somniosus microcephalus. The sequence continues at coordinate 202,834,872 of NC_140989.1, forward strand.
CCCTCGCCTCCCTCTTCCCCCCCCTCGCCTCCCTCTTCCCCCCCCTCGCCTCCCTCTTCCCCCCCCTCGCCTCCCTCTTCCCCCCCCTCGCCTCCCTCTTCCCCCCCTCGCCTCCCTCTTCCCCCCCCCTCGCCTCCCTCTTCCCCCCCTCGCCTCCCTCTTCCCCCCTCGCCTCCCTCTTCCCCCCCCTCGCCTCCCTCTTCCCCCCCCTCGCCTCCCTCTTCCCCCCCTCGCCTCCCTCTTCCCCCCCCTCGCCTCCCTCTTCCCCCCCTCGCCTCCCTCTTCCCCCCCCCTCGCCTCCCTCTTCCCCCCCCTCGCCTCCCTCTTCCCCCCCCTCGCCTCCCTCTTCCCCCCCCTCGCCTCCCTCTTCCCCCCCTCGCCTCCCTCTTTTCCCCCCCCCCCTCGCCTCCCTCTTTCCCCCCCCTCGCCTAACTCTTCCCCCCCTCGCCTCCCTGGAACCTGGTGTACGTTAGGATATGGGCAGCGGATTTTTCATAGGGTGCAGTGTGGGAGACTGGCCAGGAGAGCATTAGAATAGTTAAGTCCGGGGGTGGGGTAACACATTTTTGGATCAGGATTTCAGCAGCAGATGGTTTGTGGCATGGTGGAGATGGGCGATGTTAGGGAGGTGGAAGTGGCGGATAGAGAGGACATGGGGCTCTGCTTGGATTCAAACGGTCTGGTTCAACCTCAGAGCAGTGAGGGGGATGGAATCGGTGACGAGGGAACGGAGTTCGTGGTGGGGTCCCAAGACGAAAGCTTCGATCTTCCTAATATTCAATTGTAGGAAATGACTGCTCCTCCAATACTGGGTATCTGACCAGCGTAGTGACAAATCGGAGCTGGTGGGGAGGTGGAGCTGGGGGTTGTCGGTGTACGTGTGGAACCTAGAATCATAGAATGATGCAGCACAGAAGGAGGCCATTCGGCCCATCGTCCCTGTGCCGACTCTTTGAATGAGCTATCCAATTAGTATCACTCCCCTGCTCTTACCACACAGCGGTGCAATTTTTTTTCCCTTCAAGTATTTATCTAATTGCCTTTGAAAGTTACTATTGAATCTGCTTCCACCACCCTTACAGGCAGTGCATTCCAGATAATTTTCTGCGTAAAATCTCTTCCTCATGTCGCCTCTGGTTCTTTTGCCAATTACCTTAAATCTGTGTCCTGTGGTTAGTGACCCTTCTGCCACTGGGAGCAGTTTCTCCTTATTTACTCTTTCAAAACCTTTCATGATTTTGAACACCTATCAAATCTCCCCTTAACCTGCTCTGCTCTAAGGAGAACAACCCCAGCTTCTCCAGTCTCCACATAACTGAAGTCCCTCATCCCTGGTACCATTCTAGTAAATCTCCTCTGAACCGGCTCTAAGGCCTTGATATCCTTTCTAAAGTGTGGTACCCAGTATTGACCACAATACTCCAGCTAAGGCCTCCAGCTAGTGTTTTATAAAGGTTGAACATAACTTCCTGACTTTTGTACTCTATGCCTCTATTAATAAAGCCAAGGGTCCCATGTGCTTTTTTTAACGGCCTTCTCAACTTGTCCTGCCACCTTCAAAGATTTGTGTACATACACCCGCAGGTCTCTCTGTTCCTGCACCTCTTTAAAATTGTACCATTTAGCTCATATTGCCTCCTCATTCTTCCTTCCAAAATGAATAACTTCACACTTCTCTGCGTTAAATTTCCTCTGCATGTTTCTGCCCATTTTACCAGTCTGTGTCCTCCTGAAGTCTATTACTATCCTCCTCATTGTTTTCTACATTTGAATTTCGGTCCATCTGCAAACTTTGAAATTATGCCCTGTATACCAAAGTCCAGTTCATTAATATATATCAAAAAGAGCAGTGGTCCAATACTGACCCCTGTGGAATACTACTGCATACTCCCCTCCAGTTTGAAAACAACTGTTCATCATTACTGTCTACTTTCTGACCCGTAGCCAATTTTGTTTCCATGTTGCCATTGCCCCTTTAATCCCATGTGCTTCAATTTTGCTAACTAATCTATTATGTGGTACTTTGTCCAATGCCTTTTGAAAGTCCATATACACGACATCAACCGCACTATCCTCCTCAACCCTCTCAATTACTTCAAAGAACTCAATCAAATTAGTCAAACACGATTTGCCTTTAACAAATCCACGCTGGCTGTCACTTATTAACCCATTTTTTTTTTAAGTGACAATTTGAACCGGATTATTGTCTCTAAAAGTTCCTCTACCACTGACGTTAAGTTGACTGGTGTGTGTAGTTGCCGGGTTTATCTCCCTCCTTTTTTGAACAGGGATGTATCATTTGCAGTTCTCCAGTCCTCTGCACCACTCCCATGTCTAAGGAGGATTGGAAGATTGTAGCCAGAGCCTCTGATTTCCAGTCTTCCCTCAGTAACCTAGGCTTCATCCCATCTAGACCGATGAACTTTTCTACTTTGTGAACTGCCAACCTTTTAAGACTTCCTCTTTATCTATTTTTATCCTATCCAATATCGCTACTGCCTCCTCCTTTACTATGACATTGGCAGCATCCTCTTCTCCAGTGAAGACCGATGCAATGCACCCATTTAGTACCTCAACCGTGCCCTGTTCCTCCATAAGATCATCTCCTTCTTGGTCCCTAATCAGCCCCACTCATCCTTTGACTACCCATTTACTATTTATTTGTTTATAAAAGACTTTTAGTTTCCCTTTTATGTTACCCTGTTAATCTATTGTCATATACCTTGTCCCTCTTATTTCCTGTTTCAGTTCTCCTCTATACCTTCTGTATTCAACTTGGTTCACTGCAGTATTATGAATTTGAAATTTACCATAAGCCTTTTTTTATCTGTTTCAGTTTAATCGCTATATCTTTAGTCATCCACGGTGCTGTAGCTTTGGATGCCCTTCCTTTGCCCCTTGTAGGAATGTGTCTAGTCTGTACCTGAACCATCTCTTCTTTGAAGACCTCCCATTGCTCATTTACTGTTTTACTTGCCAATTCACCTGTGCCAGATCCCTTTTCAACTCACTGAAATTAGCCCTCCTCCAGTTCAGTATTTTCACATTTGATTTTTCCTTGCCCTTTTCCATAACTACTCTAAACCTAAAGTTGTGTTTTCGGATGATGTCGCCGAGGGTCAAAATGTAGATGAGAATTAGGAGGGGGCCAAGGATAGATCCTTGGGGGACTCCAGAGGTAATGGTGCAGACACCATTTTTTTTTGTTTGTTTATTCACAGGATGTGGGCGTCACTGGCAAGACCAGCATTTATTGCCAATCCCTAATTGCCCTTTAGAAGGTGATGGTGAGCGGCCTACTTGAACCGCTGCAGTCAGTGTAGTGAAGTAACTCCCACAGTGCTGTTTGGTAGGGAGTTCCAGGAGTTTGACCCAGCGACGATCAAGGAGCGATGATATATTTCTAAATCGGGATGGTGTTTGACGTAGAGTGGAACTTGGAGGAGATGGTGGATGGTGTTCCCATGCGTCTAATGCCCTCGTCTTTCTATGTGGTAGAGGTTGCAGGTTTGGGAAGTGCTGTCAAAGCCACTTCTTGCATCCCAGCAATTACGATCCTTTGTACGGCGACGGAACAGTTTCGGTGTTTGAAGGAACAGAGTGGGGTGAGCTGAGATATTGAATGGAGGATATAGGGAAGTGGACGCGCAGGAGTGACGCAGTTCAATCTCAAAGTGTAAAAAGCCGTAGAATTGAGCACTAATTCAAGGATGTCTTACAGGGGCTGATATTTAATGAAACGACTGGTCTGTATTCTCCTATCATTGAATCGACTCACGTGCCGAACCTGGACAGCACCGTTCCTCAGTTCGAAGCACCATCCCCATCACACAGGTACTTCTCACTACCCTTCTCAGTTTGCATTTCATTCAGTAACTGATGCTTAAAAAATATACTTCAGATTTGATTAAGATGTGGGGACAGCTCCGTTTAAATGTTTCCTAATGTAACCAGACTCTCACCAGACAGAATCCCCACCAACCTCACATCCAACAGAATTCCCACCAACCTCCGACCCAACAGAATCCCCACCAACCTTGCATCCAACAGAATCCCCACCAACCTTGCATCCAACAGAACCCCCACCAACCTCACACTCAACAGAATCCCCACCGACCTCCCATCCCACAGAATCCCCACCGACCTCCCATCCCACAGAATCCCCACCGACCTCCCATCCCACAGAATCCCCACCGACCTCACATTCCACAGAATCCCCACCGACCTCACATTCCACAGAATCCCCACCGACCTCCCATCCCACAGAATCCCCACCGACCTCACATTCCACAGAATCCCCACCGACCTCGCATCCCACAGAATCCCCGCCGACCTCGCATCCCACAGAATCTCCGCCGACCTCGCATCCCACAGAATCTCCGCCGACCTTGCATCCCACAGAATCCCCGCCGACCTCGCATCCCACAGAATCTCCGCCGACCTCACATCCCACAGAATCCCCACCGACCTTGCATCCCACAGAATCCCCACCGACCTCGCATCCCACAGAATCCCCGCCGACCTCGCATCCCACAGAATCTCCGCCGACCTTGCATCTCACAGAATCCCCGCCAACCTCACACCCAACAGAATCTACCAATCTTTACATTTCTGCATCAAGTTGGTCCATCCCAATATTCCATGACCCTCCTCCCAGGTTGCAACCTGGTTCTCTGCCGTGCTGATTCCCCCCAAAAATTTAGGCCGACACTCCAGTGCAGTACCGAGGGAGTGCTGCAGTGTCTGAGGTGCCGTCTTTTGGATGAGACATTAAACATGGAATGTCTGCTCTCTCCGGTGGTCTTAAAAGATCCCATGGCACTGTTTCAACGAAGAGCCAAGGTAGTTATCACCGGTGTCCTGGCCAATATCTATCCCTAAATCAACATCACTCAAAAACAGATAATCACATTGCTGTTTGTGGGAGCTTGCTGTTTGCAAATTGGCTGTTGTGTTTCCTACATTACAACAGTGACTACACTTCAATAAAAAAGTACTTCACTGGCTGTAAAGCGCTTTGGGACGTCCTGAGGTCGTAAAAGGTGCTATAGAAATGCAAGTTTATCTTTTTAGCTTCCACCACCTTTGACCAAACCAAGTAACCAAACTACCTCACTGCTTTTCCCCAATTTAAAACAAGAATTTTTTGGAAACATTAGCCCCATTAGTCCCAACAAACCCATCAATTTTTCATAGATTCTGCCCACCTTCTTCCCATATCGCCCAATACCATTTCCCTGTATCCCTCAATTTCATCTCCCCACCTTCTCCCTGTATCCCCCCAATCCCAACTCCCCGAATCCCTCAATCCCATCTCTCCAGAAACACACCTAATTGTGTCTCGACCTCAATTACACTGTCTGCTTCAAAATCCTTCCCATGTAACTTATTACCCCACCTGTAGGTGTAGGGACCTGTTCTGGAGTGATTGGGGCAGTGTCCCATTGAGTGGATGCTGTGGCGATTTTGGTGTAGGGTCCTTGGGACCCTCTCCTCTTCTCTCCCCCCCCCCCCGAAACTCGAGATATTTCCCACCCTCATCTGCTTCCAAGTTGTACCTGAGCTTTCAGCTTGTGTTGTAGCCTTATTGAAAGTTTATTTGTAAATTCAGGTACATTACGTTGCATGGTTTTGCAACATCCACTTGAGCTGCCTCTTCCTTAGTCAGGGAATTGGTCAAGCATGATGACCCTATGAAAGTGTTACTTTGTTCCATTATTTTGCTGATGTAAGACTCTGGCTTTGCAGTTATCTGGTTTTGCTTTGTCTTCAAAATATGCTAATAGAATTTTACAGCACAGAGGAGGACCATTGTACCTGGTGCTTGTGCGCTCTCTGTCCCCAATGCTCTGACATTGTTTACCTCTTCGTTCCTGAGGAGACTTTTGGGTTCACTTATATTCTGATGTTGCTATGAATTTAAATTTGAGCGACAAAGGGACAGCTCCCTGAAATACACAAGCTGTCTGAGATGTTGATTAGATGCATTTGTCATTACCACAATTACCAGAATTGTGCTTGTCAAACATCAGATTAGTTGCAATGATTGGGATCATCTACCATCTAGTGATATACACACAACGCTGGATTAGTTTCATTCTTTGAAAAACAGCAGGCGGCCTAGCTAAACAGACGTCCTTCATTCACAGTTAGATTTGGTTGACAGGTCGATGACTCGGTCATGAATGCGGAGAGCTGGGGTTTATGTTTTTGGCTGCTTCTCTCTGGGGGGGGGGAAAAAGATGATCTACAGCAGATTTGAGTGTGGCAGAGCAAGAAAGGTAGAAGAGTGTTGCTTTCTCTCCAGTTAAAGAAAGGCATTGTATTGAGGGCAAAGTTTCTGTAACTTAATGCGATGTTATGAAGAACATCAAAAATAAGTTGCTTAAACTTGGACCTCGATTGAACTCTCTGAAAACTGTATGCTGAATACATTTGTGTATGTCATGTAAACCAACAAACGCTTTATTTTACAAGTGCCCTCATCTCGCGCGAATCCTCAACAGTCCACCTTCTGGACTATAGGAGAAACATGCACAGTGTCATGTATGAGATCATAGCATCCAGATCTCTCAACAGCGGGTCTTATTGTTACGGCTCCTGGGTCACACTATTACTTAACGATTCATTGGGCAATAAATGTACACTCCCGATCATAGTGAATGCAAGGACCACTCGCAGAGGGGACAGAAGAAGCTAGAAGAATATCGAGTGAAGACATGAAAGTTTTAAGTCGGCAGCTACTTTGGATCCCGATGAGCATTGGTGGCACAAAGGCAATTGAGATTAACATTTAAAAGTGAACTGAACAGAAATGATGATATTTAAAAACATTAACCAATGAAAAGAGGAACTACCTTGTTGCCCTGAGGAGGAAAAAGACAAGTGAGCTTTCCAGTTACAAATGTTAAATTTGGAGGCGGTCAAAGAACGAGGGGGGGCACAAGCTGGAAGAAAAGAGAATGACAGCAATTTAGACAACAAGAAGAGAGGGAACAATGTGAACTTGAGGCCATCAAACAGGAGAAAGAGCATGCCATGCCCTTGAATTGGCAAAGAAAAGCTTTTATCGGCAGCTCGTCTGGTAGTTAGGTTATGAAACGCTAACTTTTTTATTTTGAATTGATTTCCAGATTTTAAAGAGGAAGATATTGATAGTTTTTGGGGACATTTAAATAGCTGACCATCAAAGGTGGGACAAAGATGTATGGGCAAGTCTTGTCATATCACTGTTCTAAGCTTCGCGTCTGCCGTAGATGTACTTTTGGGTACAGTGGTGTTGGTTCTTCCCATAAGCACTCCCGAGTGTCTTGCGTTTGGAATATTGCCCAATATCGAATTATACACTGCCGTATCACAGAGATGTAACAACATGACCTCCCTCTGATCTCAACTGGATATACTGTTTTTTGTGCATCTCCAGTTTCTCCGAAGGTGCACTGAAACACTGGGTGCGATGAGGCCATGTACGAATTGTTAACCTGCTTTATTTCAGACAGCAGAGGAACAGTGAAAACAAATTACACTGAACGCAATTTCATTATCAGCTTGAAAAGGGGAAAAAATAAACCGCACTTTGTTTCATGGGTCGCTTGGCTTGTTTTTGCCATTCCCCTTCTCTCAACAACTTCTGATCCTCGAGACCTCGCCCTTTAATATCCCACCCAGTCTAATCCTATTCTCCTCACACCCTGTACCCATTAATATCCCACCTAGTCTAATCCTATTCTCCTCACACCCTGTACCCATTAATATCCCACCCAGTCTAATCCTATTCTCCTCACACCCTGTACCCATTAATATCCCACCCAGTCTAATCCTATTCTCCTCACACCCTGTACCCATTAATATCCCACCCAGTCTAATCCTATTCTCCTCACACCCTGTACCCATTAATATCCCACCCAGTCTAATCCTATTCTCCTCACACCCTGTACCCATTAATATCCCACCCAGTCTATTCCTATTCTCCTCACACCCTGTACCCATTAATATCCCACCCAGTCTAATCCTATTCTCCTCACACCCTGTACCCATTAATATCCCACCCAGTCTAATCCTATTCTCCTCACACCCTGTACCCATTAATATCCCACCTAGTCTAATCCTATTCTCCTCACACCCTGTACCCATTAATATCCCACCTAGTCTAATCCCACTCTCATGCGCACTCCACAGAAAATGTACTGGATCTCTGGGCTGCGTTTGGGGTGTGACATTCCTTTACTGGACTTGGTAATGTTCTGTGTTTGGAGTGCAACCCTCTTTTACTGGGGTGACGCTCCGTTCTGTTTCTGTTGACTATTGTATCATTGAAAACATTATGCTGCTGTTATAACATCCCTAACCATGTTGTTCATGTTTTGTCTCTTTCAGCAGTATTATAGACTCGACCGAATATTCCCAGCCTCCTGGCTTCAGTGGAAGTTCACAGGTGAGCTGGTGAAGCTGTAATGTATTTGCATATTTGGAGTGCACAACAGTCGCTTTATTAATATGATGATGAAGTGTAGTCAGATCTCTGATGCAAGATAATTTTTTTTGACTGGCTTAGATCCTTTGGAGCCATTGCTGTGGGCCAGGGATTGGATCTAGTGGACCCATGGCTGTGGTCCAGGTATTGGAACCAGTGGACCCATTGCTCTGGTCCAGGGATTGGAGTCATTGCTGTGGTCCAGGGATTGGAACCAGTGGACCCATTGCTCTGGTCCAGGGATTGGACCCATTGCTCTGGTCCAGGGATTGGACCCATTGCTCTGGTCCAGGGATTGGACCCATTGCTCTGGTCCAGGGATTGGATCCATTGGACCCAATGCTGTGGTCAAGGGATTGGATCCAGTGGACCCATTGCTCTGGTCCAGGGATTGGACCCATTGCTCTGGTCCAGGGATTGGACCCATTGCTCTGGTCAAGGGATTGGATCCAGTGGACCCATTGCTCTCATCCAGGGATTGGACCAATTGCTCTGATGCAGGGATTGGATCCATTGGACCCATTGCTGTGGTGCAGGGATTGGAGCCATTGGACCCATTGCTCTGGTCCAGGGATTGGACCCAGTGGAGCCATTGCTCTGGTCCAGTGATTAGATCCATTGGACCCATTGCTCTGGTCCAGGGATTGAGCCGTTGGACCCATTGCTGTGCTGCAGGGATTGGATCCATTGGACCCATTGCTGTGGTGCCGGGATTGGAGCCATTGGACCCATTGCTCTGGTCCAGGGATTGGAGCCATTGCTCTGGTCCAGGGATTGGAGCCATTGCTCTGGTCCAGGGATTGGACCCAGTGGAGCCATTGCTCTGGTCCAGTGATTAGATCCATTGGACCCATTGCTGTGGTGCCGGGATTGGAGCCATTGGACCCATTGCTCTGGTCCAGGGATTGGACCCATTGCTCTGGTCCAGGGATTGGACCCAGTGGAGCCATTGCTCTGGTCCAGTGATTAGATCCATTGGACCCATTGCTGTGGTCAAGGGATTGGATCCAGTGGACCCATTGCTCTCATCCAGGGATTGGACCAATTGCTCTGATGCAGGGATTGGATCCATTGGACCCATTGCTGTGGTGCAGGGATTGGATCCATTGGACCCATTGCTGTGGTGCAGGGATTGGAGCCATTGGACCCATTGCTCTGGTCCAGGGATTGGAGCCGTTGGACCCATTGCTCTGGTCCAGGGATTGGATCCATTGGACCCATTGCTGTGCTGCAGGGATTGGATCCATTGGACCCATTGCTGTGGTGCCGGGATTGGAGCCATTGGACCCATTGCTCTGGTCCAGGGATTGGAGCCGTTGGACCCATTGCTCTGGTCCAGGGATTGGATCCATTGGACCCATTGCTGTGCTGCAGGGATTGGATCCATTGGACCCATTGCTGTGGTGCAGGGATTGGAGCCATTGGACCCATTGCTCTGGTCCAGGGATTGGATCCATTGGACCGGTCCATGTATTGGACCCATTGCCCTGGTCCAGGGATTGGATCCATTTGACACATTGCTCTGGTCCAGGGATTGGATCCATTTGACCCATTGCTGTGGTCCAGGGATTGGATCCAGTGGACCCATTGCTCTGGTCCAGGGATTGGATCCAGTGGACCCATTCCTCTGGTCCAGGGATTGGACCCAGTGGACCCATTCCTCTGGTCCAGGGATTGGATCCAGTGGACCCATTGCTGTGGTCCAGGGATTGGATCCAGTGGACCTATTGCTGTGGTCCAGGGATTGGATCCAGTGGACCCATTGCTGTGGTCCAGGGATTGGATCCAGTGGACCCATTGCTGTGGTCCAGGGATTGGATCCAGTGGACCCATTGCTGTGGTCCAGGGATTGGATCCAGTGGACCTATTGCTGTGGTCCAGGGATTGGATCCAGTGGAGCCATTGCTGTGATCCAGGGATTGGATCTAGTGGACCGATTGCTGTGGCCCAGGGATTGGATCCAGTGGGGTCCATGAGATGTTGCCGTAGTGTTTGGGCGGGGTGGGGGGAGAGGTGGTTCGGATCCATGGGATGTCGCTCAGTGTTCGGGGGGCTTGGGTCCGTGGGACTTTGCTCAGTGTTTGGGGGGGTTTGGGTCTGTGGGGCGCTGCTCAGTGTTCGGGGGGGTGTTTGGGTCCGTGGGACGTTGCTCAGTTTTCGGGGGTGGGGGGGGATTTGGATCCGTGGGATGTGTTACATAGAAACATAGAAGATAGGAGCAGGAGTAGGCCATTCGGCCCCTTTAGCCTGCTCCGCCATTCAATGCGATCATGGCTGATCATCCAAATTCAGTACCCGGTCCCGGCTTTCTCCCCATATCCCTTGATCCCTTTAGCCTTGAGAAATATATCCAACTCCTTCTTGAATATATTTAATGAATTGGCCTCAACTGCCTTCTGTGGTAGAGAATTCCACAGGTTCACCATTCTCTGGGTGAAGAAATTCCTCCTCATCTCTGTCCTAAATGGCTTACCCCTTATCCTTAGACTGTGACCCCTGGTTCTGGACTCCCCCGCCATCAGGAACATCCTTCCTGCATCTAGTCTGTCCAGTCCTGTTAGAATTTTATAAGTTTCAATGAGATCCCCTTTCATTCTTCTAAACTCCAGCGAGTATAAGCCCAATCGACCCAATCTCTCCTCATACTTCATTCCTGCCATCCCAGGTATCAGTCTGGTGAATCTTCGCTGCACTCCCTCCATGGCAAGAACATCCTTCCTCAGATAAGGCGACCAAAACTGCACACAACACTCAAGGTGTGGTCTCACCAAGGACCTGTACAACTGCAGCAAGACATCCTTGTTCCTGTACTCAAACCCTCTCGTTACAAAGGCCAACATACCATTTGCCTTCTTAACCGCCTGCTGCACCTGCATGCTTACCTTCAGCGACTGGCGCACAAGGACACCCAGGTCTTGTTGCACTTCCCCTTCTCCCAATCTATTGCCGTTCAGATAATAAGCTGCCTTCCTGTTTTTGCCAATAAAGTGGATAACCTTGCATTTATCCACATTATACTGCATCTGCCCAATCACCCAATCTGTCCAAATCATACTGGAGTTTCTTGGCATCCTCCTCACAGCACACACGCCCACCCAGCTTTGTGTCGTCTGCAAACTTGGAGATATTACATCTAGTTCCCTCGTCTAGATCATTAATATATATTGTGAATAGCTGGGGTCCTAGCACCGATCCCTGCGGTACCCCACTAGTCACTGCCTGCCACTCGGAAAAAGCCGTTTATTCCAACTCTTTGCTTCCTGTCTGCCAGCCAGTTCTCTGTCCAAGTCAGTACCTTGCCCCCAATCCCATGTGCTTTAACTTTACACGCTAATCTCTTATGCGGGACCTTATCAAAAGCCTTCTGAAAGTCCAAATACACCACATCCACTGGTTCTCCCTTATCTATTCTACCAGTTACATCCTCAAAAAATTCCAGTAGATTAGTCAAGCACGATTTACCTTTTGTAAATCCATGTTGACTTTGTCCAATCCTGTCACTGTTTTCCAAGTTCTCTTCTATTACATCTTTTATAATGGACTCTAGCATTTTCCCCACTACCGATGTCAGGCTTACCGTTCTATAATTCCCTGTTTTCTCTGTACCACCTTTTTTGAATAGTGGGGTAACATTAGCTACCCTCCAGTCCATGGGAACTGTTCCAGAATCTATAGAATTTTGGAAGATGACCAGCAATGCATCTACAGAGGCTGGTGTCGGGAGCAGTGAGATCGGAGACCCAATGAGTATTTAAATTCACTTTCGCGGGTTTTCTTACCAATCTCAGACCGGCAGCGGCATTCCAGAGCCACGTCACGATTCAAAACGTGACGTGGGCAGGAGGGAGCAGCTGATTGGGTGAGTACGGCCAGGGAGTATTTATACTACTCTATAGCTTGACAGTTAAGGTTTATAAAGTTTAGACGGTCTTAATTTTTTTGTGGTTATAGTTTCTAGTGCTAGTAACCAAGGGCCCTTGAGTATATCATTTAATTGTAGTGTAATTGGCGGTTTTGATTTAAGTTAATTTAAATTAATTGAAGGGTAAGTCATGGCAGGACAGCTCGGTGCCGTGGTATGCTTCTCCTGCACTATGTGGGAAATCAGGGACACTTCCCGTGTCTCTGACGACCATGTGTGTGGGAAGTGTATCCAGCTGCAGCTACTGACAGACCGCATTGTGGCGCTGGAGCTGCGAATGGATACATACTGGAGCATTCGCGATGCTGAGGACGTCGTGGAAAGCACGTTTAGGGAGTTAGTCACACCGCAGGTAAAGGCTGCACAGGTAGGAAGGGAATGAGTGACCGTCAGGCAGAGTAGTTAGCGCAGGCAGGTAGTGCAGGGATCCCCTGTGGCCACCCCCCTCTCAAACAGATATGCCCTTTTACCTCCTCCCTTCCCACTGTCCAGGGCCCCAAACACCCCTTCCAGTTGAAACAGCGATTTACTTGTATTTCTTGCAATTTAATATACTGTATTCGCTGCTCACGATGCGATCTCCTCTACATTGGGGAGACCAAACGCAGATTGGCCGACCGCTTTGCAGAACACCTCCGTTCAGTCCGTAAGGGTGACCCTGAGCTTCCGGTCGCCTGTCACTTTAATTCTCCGCTTCACTCCCACTCTGGTCTCTCTGTCCTCGGCCTATTACATTGTTCCAATGAAGCTCAACGTAAGCTCGAGGAACAGCACCTCATCTTTCGATTAGGCACTTTACAGCCTTCCGGACTCAATATCGAGTTCAACAATTTCAGATAATAATCCCTGCCCCCATTTTTCATGCAGTATGATTTTGCCATTCCCATTTGCAACATTTTCACAGCATGTTCTTTCAATTCCTTCCTCCCCTCCTGAACCGCCGCCCCACCCCCCCGACCCGTTGTCTCTGCACCTGCTTAATATCTGTTACATCTCCAGCTTTTTCCAGTTCTGATGAAGGGTCCCAGACCATTGTACCAGGGAGGCAACATACCATCCTGGAGTCTCGTTTGCAGCCGCAGAAACGCCTATCTATTCCTCTTACAATAGAATCCCCTATTACTATAGCTCTCCCACTCTTTTCCCTCCTGTCCTGTGCAGCAGAACCACCCACGGTGCCAGGAAGTTGGCTGCTGCTGTCTTCCCCCGATAAGCCATCCCCCCAACAATATCTAAAGCAGTATAACAGAACAAAATACTGGAAATACTCAGCAGGCCAGGCAGCATCCGTGGAGAGAGAAACAGAGTTAACACTACAATTAAATGATATACTCAAGGGCCCTTGGTTACTAGCACTAGAAACTATAACCACAAAAAAATTAAGACCGTCTAAACTTTATAAACCTTAACTGTCAAGCTATAGAGTAGTATAAATACTCCCTGGCCGTACTCACCCAATCAGCTGCTCCCTCCTGCCCACGTCACGTTTTGAATCGTGACGTGGCTCTGGAATGCCGCTGCCGGTCTGAGATTGATAAGAAAACCCGCGAAAGTGAATTTAAATACTCATTGGGTCTCCGATCTCACTGCTCCCGACACCAGCCTCTGTAGATGCATTGCTGGTCATCTTCCAAAATTCTATAGATTCTGGAACAGTTCCCATGGACTGGAGGGTAGCTAATGTTACCCCACTATTCAAAAAAGGTGGTACAGAGAAAACAGGGAATTATAGAACGGTAAGCCTGACATCGGTAGTGGGGAAAATGCTAGAGTCCATTATAAAAGATGTAATAGAAGAGAACTTGGAAAACAGTGACAGGATTGGACAAAGTCAACATGGATTTACAAAAGGTAAATCGTGCTTGACTAATCTACTGGAATTTTTTGAGGATGTAACTGGTAGAATAGATAAGGGAGAACCAGTGGATGTGGTGTATTTGGACTTTCAGAAGGCTTTTGATAAGGTCCCGCATAAGAGATTAGCGTGTAAAGTTAAAGCACATGGGATTGGGGGCAAGGTACTGACTTGGACAGAGAACTGGCTGGCAGACAGGAAGCAAAGAGTTGGAATAAACGGCTTTTTCCGAGTGGCAGGCAGTGACTAGTGGGGTACCGCAGGGATCGGTGCTAGGACCCCAGCTATTCACAATATATATTAATGATCTAGACGAGGGAACTAGATGTAATATCTCCAAGTTTGCAGACGACACAAAGCTGGGTGGGCGTGTGTGCTGTGAGGAGGATGCCAAGAAACTCCAGTATGATTTGGACAGATTGGGTGATTGGGCAGATGCAGTATAATGTGGATAAATGCGAGGTTATCCACTTTATTGGCAAAAACAGGAAGGCAGCTTATTATCTGAACGGCAATAGATTGGGAGAAGGGGAAGTGCAACAAGACCTGGGTGTCCTTGTGCGCCAGTCGCTGAAGGTAAGCATGCAGGTGCAGCAGGCGGTTAAGAAGGCAAATGGTATGTTGGCCTTTGTAACGAGAGGGTTTGAGTACAGGAACAAGGATGTCTTGCTGCAGTTGTACAGGTCCTTGGTGAGACCACACCTTGAGTATTGTGTGCAGTTTTGGTCGCCTTATCTGAGGAAGGATGTTCTTGCCATGGAGGGAGTGCAGCGAAGATTCACCAGACTGATACCTGGGATGGCAGGAATGAAGTATGAGGAGAGATTGGGTCGATTGGGCTTATACTCGCTGGAGTTTAGAAGAATGAAAGGGGATCTCATTGAAACTTATAAAATTCTAACAGGACTGGACAGACTAGATGCAGGAAGGATGTTCCTGATGGCGGGGGAGTCCAGAACCAGGGGTCACAGTCTAAGGATAAGGGGTAAGCCATTTAGGACAGAGATGAGGAGGAATTTCTTCACCCAGAGAATGGTGAACCTGTGGAATTCTCTACCACAGAAGGCAGTTGAGGCCAATTCATTAAATATATTCAAGAAGGAGTTGGATATATTTCTCAAGGCTAAAGGGATCAAGGGATATGGGGAGAAGGCAGGGACAGGGTACTGAGTTTGGATGATCAGCCATGATCTCATTGAATGGTGGAGCAGACTCGAGGGGGGCGAATGGCCAACTCCTGCTCCTATCTTCTCTGTTTCTATGTCCGTGGGTCGTTGCTCAGTGTTCGGGCGGTTTGGGTCCGTGGGACGTTGCTCAGTGTTCGGGGGGTTTGGGTCCGTGGGACGTTGCTCAGTGTTCGGGGGGGTTTGGGTCCGTGGGACGTTGCTCAGTGTTTTGGGGGTTTGGGTCTGTGGGACGTTGCTCAGTGTTCGGGGGGTTTGGATCAATGGGACGTTGCTCAGTGTTCGGGATTTTGGGTCCGTGGGACGTTGCTCAGTGTGCCTCGACCACAGGTTGGATATTATGGTTAGCTGCTTTTTTTCGGTGGGGTGTGTGGGGCGATGTAGTGCTGTGGGAACTTTTACTTCTACCTGAGAGAGCAGACAGGGCCTCCGTTTATGGTCTTATCAGAAAGAGAGTACAGCACTCCCTCAGTACTGCACTGGAGTGTCGGCCTCGATTATGACCAGGCCTCTGGAGTGGGACTCGAACCCACAGCTTTCTGACTCAGTAGCAAATGCTATGACTGAGCCACAGCTGACACCTTGAAAGCATATTCTTTATCTGGTGTCTTTTAAGTTTCTCATCCTTGTGTTCAAATACCTCCATGGCCGCGCCCCTCCCTATCTCTGTAATCTCCTCCTGCCCTATAACCCACCGAGATCTCTGCGCTCCTCCAGTTCTGGCCTCTTGCGCACCGCTGATTTTAATCGCTCTGCCATTGGCAGCCGTGCCGTCGGCTGCATAAGTCCGCAGTGCTGGAATTCCCTCCCTAAACCTCTCTTCTCGTTTAAGACCCTCCTTAAAACCTACCTCTTTGACCAGGCTTTTGGTCATCTGCCCTAATATCTCCTTTTGTGGCCCGATGACGAACATTGTTTGCTGATGCTCCTGTGAAGTGCCTTGGGAAGTTTTACTACGGTAAAAGTGCTGTATAAATGCACGTTGTTGTTATTTCCTGTTCCACTCAGATTAAATGTATTGGGAGGGTTGCTGATGGTACAGATTAAACATGGCTCAATTGTTGGATGATCAGAAGAGCCTGTTGGCCTCCATTGTATTGTCCCAATGTATGGTGTTTGACAAATTCTTGGTTGTGTGTGCAGGGAAAGAGACAAACATGGTACAACAACACACTGGCCTCCCGACGCAAGCGATTAACTGCTCACTTTGAGGACCTCGAACAGTGCTATTTCTCCACCAGGTTATCCCGTTTGTCAGGTAAAAATTCCTTCACCCCTTTGACAATATAAGTTTCACTCAGGTGTGTATCATATCCTTGGGATTCTGTTTGAATGCTGCACTCTGCTTTACTCACTTTGCTTAAAGCTGTGAGGTAGCTAGCAGAGGAAGTGGCCTTTTGTTTTCAGGCCTTTACAAGTGAATTTAGTGGAAAATATCACTTGAATGAGGGGCTGCGTTGCCGGTAAAGTAGGGTTTGGATCTGCTGTCCTCTCCTTACAGTCACTTAACTTGCATTCATTCTGCTACATATGTGGTTGCCTGGATCTTGCTGGAGCTGCTATTTCAGTTGTGCTGTGCTAAGATTACCAGCTTGTTTGTGGCAGAGGGGTTCTCCCAGGCAATGGGGATCGAGCTGCTGACTGGGTTCACCCGGTGCAGTGTTAGACAGATTCACTGAGAGTACAACTGTATATTGTGAGGAGGATGCAAGGAGGCTTCAAGGGGATATAGACAGGCTAAGTGAGTGGGCAAAAACATGGCAAATGGAATATAATGTGGAGAATGTGAAGTTATCCACTTTGGTAGGAAAAATAGAAAAGCAGAATATTTTTAAAATTTGGAGGGAAATGTTGGTGTTTAGAGGGACCTGGGTGTTCTTGTACACGAATTGCTGAAAGTTAACATGCAGGTACAGCAAGCAATTAAGAGAGCAAATGGTATGTTGGCCTTTATTACAAGAGGATTTGAGTATAAGAGTAAAGATGTCTTACTGCAATTATATAAGGCCCTGATGATGAGACCACACCTGGAGTATTGTGTACCGTTTTGGTCTCCTTACCGAAAGAAGGATATACATGCTATCGAGGGAGTGCAACGAAGGTTCACCAGACTGATTCCTGGGATGGGGGGGGATTGTCCTATGAGGAGAGATTGAGTAGACTAGGCCTATATTCTCTAGAGTTTAGAAGAATGAGAGGTGATCTCATTGAAACATACAAAATTCTTACACGGATTGACAGGGTAGATGCAGGGTGGATGTTTCCCTTGGCTGGGGAGTCCAGAACCAGGGGTCACAGTCTCAGAATAAGGGGTCGGCCATTTAGGTCTGGAATGAGAAATTTCTTCACTCAGAGGGTGGTGAATCTTTGGAATTCTCTACCCCACAGGGTTGTGGAGGCTCAATCGTTGAGTATATTCAAGAAATACATCGATAGATTTTTGGATATTAAGGGAATCAAGGGATATGGGGATAGTGTGGGAAGGTGGAGTTGAGGTCAAAGATCAGCCATGATCTTATTAAATGGTGGAGCAGGCTTGAGGGGCCGAATGGCCGACTCCTATCGATATATATAAAGCTGTCTCTCTGTCTGTCCGTATTGAATAAACTCGAAAGTTATCGAGCGTACCTACACATGTGTTACATCGAAAGAAAGCTTACGATTCCAGAACCGTCATAAGCATATTTACGTTTCGGCAAGACAAAAATTGCGCCCGCGGTATCCAAAAAACGTTCAACATTCCGCTCATTATCCGCTCATTAGCATCGAGTGATGTCGAGGTCGACCAATCGTATGGTCGAGTGACCCGATGGTCGACCAATCGCTGCGTGGCGGGGAGGGATTCCTGGAGCGTGCGGGCGGGCCCTCCTAGAGTCGAGTAACAGGACGATTGACCAATCCTACGCTTTGGTGACCTGACGGTCGACCAATCGGTGCATGTGTGGGCGGGCCTTATCGTTCTGAACCGAGGTGAGTCGCCGCCATCTTGATTCTAAACTTCTCATTTCTTTTTCCCGCTTTCTGCGTGTTTCTTTTCAAATCTACATTTCCAGCAAAAAAAAAGTTGCTTTTAAAAGGCACATTGTTTTTTAAAAAAGTTAATTAATTTGTAAATCTTTTGTCTAACCTCTATAATTTTCCTACCTTTCACCGTTTTTCCAGGCCTCAAAGCCTGGGTGTCTGGTGACCAGCCACGCCCGAGCTAGGCGCCTCCCATCGCAACCGACAAAAGGCCAGCGATCGCCGCCATCTTTGTGAAGGCTGGAGGGGGCGGGCCTGAGCTGAGCGTCGCCACCGCCGCCATCTTAGAAAAGGCGGGTGGGGCAGGAGTCAGCGCGCGCGACTTGAGTCCGGCCGGGCCTCACGCGGTAGGTTGCGCGGCGGCGTCTCTCTCTGTGCTCTTGAAGCCGACTCGGGCGGGGGGCGGGCCTCGGGGGATCGAGGGTGGGGCGGGCGGGGCTCGGGAGATCGGGCCTCGGGAGATCGGCGCTCGACAGATCGGGGGGCGGGGCTCGGGAGATCGGGCCTCGTGAGAGCGGGCCTCAGGAGGGCGGGGCTGGGGACTCACCCTCCCCTCCCCCACTCTCGCTCCCCCCTCCCCTCCCCTCCCCTCCCCTCCCCTCCTCTCCCCCTCACCCCCTCCCACCTCCCCCTCCCCTCCCCTACTCTCCCCCTCACCCCTCCCCCTCCCCCTCTCCCCTCCCCCTCCCCCCTCCCCTCCCCCTCCCTCTCCCTTTCCCCCCCGCCCCCTCTACTCCCCCCCCCGCTCCCCCTCCCCTCCTCTCCCCCTCCCGCCCCACCTCCCCCTCCCTCCCCTCCCCCCTCCCCCTCCCTCCCCTCCCCCTCCCTCCCCTCCCCCTCCCTCCCCTCCCCCTCCCTCCCCTCCCCCTCCCTCCCCTCTCCCCCCCCAGTCGCGCTCTCTCTTCCCCCCCAGTCGCGCTCTCTCTTCCCCCCCAGTCGCGCTCTCTCTTCCCCCCCAGTCGCGCTCTCTCTTCCCCCCCAGTCGCGCTCTCTCTTCCCCCCCAGTCGCGCTCTCTCTTCCCCCCCAGTCGCGCTCTCTCTTCCCCCCCAGTCGCGCTCTCTCTTCCCCCCCAGTCGCGCTCTCTCTTCCCCCCCAGTCGCGCTCTCTCTTCCCCCCCAGTCGCGCTCTCTCTTCCCCCCCAGTCGCGCTCTCTCTTCCCCCCCAGTCGCGCTCTCTCTTCCCCCCAGTCGCGCTCTCTCTTCCCCCCCAGTCGCGCGCTCTCTTCCCCCCCAGTCGCGCTCTCACTTCCCCCAGTCGCGCTCTCTCTTCCCCCCAGTCGCGCTCTCTCTTCCCCCCAGTCGCGCTCTCTCTTCCCCCCCAGTCGCGCTCTCTCTTCCCCCCCAGTCGCGCTCTCTCTTCCCCCCAGTCGCGCTCTCTCTTCCCCCCAGTCGCGCTCTCTCTTCCCCCAGTCGCGCTCTCTCTCCCCCAGTCGCGCTCTCTCTTCCCCCAGTCGCGCTCTCTCTTCCCCCCAGTCGCGCTCTCTCTCTTCCCCCCAGTCGCGCTCTCTCTTCCCCCCCAGTCGCGCTCTCTCTTCCCCCCAGTCGCGCTCTCTCTTCCCCCCAGTCGCGCTCTCTCTTCCCCCCAGTCGCGCTCTCTCTTCCCCCCAGTCGCGCTCTCTCTTCCCCCCAGTCGCGCTCTCTCTTCCCCCCAGTCGCGCTCTCTCTTCCCCCAGTCGCGCTCTCTCTTCCCCCAGTCGCGCTCTCTCTTCCCCCCCAGTCGCGCTCTCTCTTCCCCCCAGTCGCGCTCTCTCTTCCCCCCAGTCGCGCTCTCTCTTCCCCCCAGTCGCGCTCTCTCTTCCCCCAGTCGCGCTCTCTCTTCCCCCCAGTCGCGCTCTCTCTTCCCCCCAGTCGCGCTCTCTCTTCCCCCCAGTCGCGCTCTCTCTTCCCCCCAGTCGCGCTCTCTCTTCCCCCAGTCGCGCTCTCTCTTCCCCCCAGTCGCGCTCTCTCTTCCCCCCAGTCGCGCTCTCTCTTCCCCCCAGTCGCGCTCTCTCTTCCCCCCAGTCGCGCTCTCTCTTCCCCCCAGTCGCGCTCTCTCTTCCCCCCAGTCGCGCTCTCTCTTCCCCCCAGTCGCGCTCTCTCTTCCCCCCAGTCGCGCTCTCTCTTCCCCCCAGTCGCGCTCTCTCTTCCCCCCAGTCGCGCTCTCTCTTCCCCCCAGTCGCGCTCCTCTCTTCCCCCCAGTCGCGCTCTCTCTTCCCCCCAGTCGCGCTCTCTTCCCCCCAGTCGCGCTCTCTCTTCCCCCCAGTCGCGCTCTCTCTTCCCCCCAGTCGCGCTCTCTCTTCCCCCCAGTCGCGCTCTCTCTTCCCCCCAGTCGCGCTCTCTCTTCCCCCAGTCGCGCTCTCTCTTCCCCCCAGTCGCGCTCTCTCTTCCCCCCCAGTCGCGCTCTCTCTTCCCCCCAGTCGCGCTCTCTCTTCCCCCCCAGTCGCGCTCTCTCTTCCCCCCAGTCGCGCTCTCTCTTCCCCCCAGTCGCGCTCTTCTCTTCCCCCCCAGTCGCGCTCTCTTCCCCCCAGTCGCGCTCTCTTCCCCCCAGTCGCGCTCTCTTCCCCCCAGTCGCGCTCTCTTCCCCCAGTCGCGCTCTCTTCCCCCCAGTCGCGCTCTCTTCCCCCCAGTCGCGCTCTCTTCCCCCCAAGTCGCGCTCTCTTCCCCCCAGTCGCGCTCTCTTCCCCCCCAGTCGCGCTCTCTTCCCCCCAGTCGCGCTCTCTTCCCCCAGTCGCGCTCTCTTCCCCCCAGTCGCGCTCTCTTCCCCCCAGTCGCGCTCTCTTCCCCCCAGTCGCGCTCTCTTCCCCCCAGTCGCGCTCTCTTCCCCCCAGTCGCGCTCTCTTCCCCCCAGTCGCGCTCTCTTCCCCCCCAGTCGCGCTCTCTTCCCCCCAGTCGCGCTCTCTTCCCCCCAGTCGCGCTCTTCTTCCCCCCAGTCGCGCTCTCTTCCCCCCAGTCGCGCTCTCTTCCCCCCAGTCGCGCTCTCTTCCCCCCAGTCGCGCTCTCTTCCCCCCAGTCGCGCTCTCTTCCCCCCAGTCGCGCTCTCTTCCCCCCAGTCGCGCTCTCTTCCCCCCAGTCGCGCTCTCTTCCCCCCAGTCGCGCTCTCTTCCCCCCAGTCGCGCTCTCTTCCCCCCAGTCGCGCTCTCTTCCCCCCAGTCGCGCTCTCTTCCCCCCAGTCGCGCTCTCTTCCCCCCAGTCGCGCTCTCTTCCCCCCAGTCGCGCTCTCTTCCCCCCCAGTCGCTCGCTCTCTTCCCCCCAGTCGCTCGCTCTCTTCCCCCCAGTCGCTCGCTCTCTTCCCCCCCCCGTCGCTCGCTCTCTTCCCCCCCCCAGTCGCTCGCTCGCTCTCTTCCCCCCCCCAGTCGCTCGCTCGCTCTCTTCCCCCCCCCAGTCGCTCGCTCGCTCTCTTCCCCCCAGTCGCTCGCTCGCTCTCTTCCCCCCAGTCGCTCGCTCGCTCTCTTCCCCCCAGTCGCTCGCTCGCTCTCTTCCCCCAGTCGCTCGCTCGCTCTCTTCCCCCCAGTCGCTCGCTCGCTCTCTTCCCCCCAGTCGCTCGCTCGCTCTCTTCCCCCCCAGTCGCTCGCTCGCTCTCTTCCCCCCCAGTCGCTCGCTCGCTCTCTTCCCCCCCAGTCGCTCGCTCGCTCTCTTCCCCCCCAGTCGCTCGCTCGCTCTCTTCCCCCCCAGTCGCTCGCTCGCTCTCTTCCCCCCAGTCGCTCGCTCGCTCTCTTCCAACAACAACATGCCCTCAAAAGACCCTCGGCACCGCGCGGCACTTCAGCTAGTATATATATATAAAATTGCTCTTCTGTCTGTCTGTCTTCTATACATTCGTAAGTTATAGAGCGTACCTACACGCGTGTTACATCAATAGAAAGCTTACGATTCCGGAACGGTCATAAGCGTATTTACTTTTCCGTCAGACAAAAATCGTGCCCACGGTATCCAAAAATCGTTCAAAGTTCCGCTCATTAAATGGGAAAAGTTCTGCTCATTTGCTCATTAGCATTGAGTGAAGTGAAGGTTGACCAATCGTACGGTCGAGCAATCTGACAGTTGACCAATCGCTGTGTCACGGGGGCGGGTTCATTGCACGTGCGGGCGGTCCATCCTACAGTTGAGTGTTGTGACTTGACAATTGACCAATCCTACAGTTCAGTGACCTGATGGTTGACCAATCGGTGCGTGTGTGGGCGGGCCTTATCATTCTGAACCGAGGTGAGTGGCCGCTGATATACCTATCAATTCATCCAATGAAAAGCGACGAGTTAAGAAAGTAACTATAGGTTTTTATTGGCTAAATAACAGAGCCCACCCTCGTGGGTGATCGGATACAACAAGGAGGAATGCCAGCCAGTCGACTACCTTTATACCTGGGCAGGTAGGTGGAGTCATGGGCGGAGTCAGCAGTGGTCAGCCCAGGTATAGCAGCGTGACAAGAGGCGACCTCGTATAGTGATACAACAGTGTGAACAGTGATAACCATAGAGTAACGATATAACAGTGATAACTATAGTGAACGATAAAAGTGGTTTACCACATTCACCCCTTGTTTAGATTTGAGTCCGGCGGGGTGAAGTGTACTACCAGTTCTGGTATGTCAGTCTGTGCGGAGGCCTCGTAAGCCTTTCTGATCGTCGCAGCGGCGGTGTTGCATTATCCGGTGTTAATGCTGGTGTCTGCGTGGTCGGCGAAGGCTCGTGGGGTTCCGGCATGCCGTCTACCTGGTGCTGGAATTGGGGGGGTGGTGGGGGGGGGCGGTGAAGGTGGTGTCTCCGGAGTGCCCGAGGGTGCGAGGTCTCGTAAGGAGACTGTGTCCTCCCGCCCGTCTGGGTATGCCACATGGGCGTACTGGGGGTTGGCGTGCAGGAGGTCCACCCTCTCGACCAGGGGGTCCGTTTTATGGGCCCTCACGTGCTTTCGCAGCAAGACGGGCCCCGGAGAGGCCAGCCAGGTTGGTAGCGTGGTTCCCGTAGTCGACTTCCTGGGGAAAGCAAACATTCGTTCATGGGGGGTGGCGTTGGTGGCAGTGCAAAGTAGTGACCGGGTGGAATGCAGCGCTGCCGGGAGGACTTCCTGCCAGCGGGAGGTTGGGAGGCCCTTAGACTTTAAGGCTAAGAGGACGGCCTTCCATACCGTCGCGTTCTCTCTTTCCACCTGGCCGTTCCCTCGGGGGTTGTAGCTGGTGGTCCTGCTTGCAGCAATACCTCTCGCTAGTAGGAACTGACGGAGTTCCTCGCTCATGAAGGAGGAGCCCTGGTCACTATGTATATAGTTTGGGAACCCGAACAAGGCGAAGAGGTCGTTCAGGCATTTGATGACCGTGGTACTGGTCATGTCTGGGCAGGGGAAGGCAAAGGGGAAACGGGAGTACTCATCAACAATGTTGAGGAAGTACACATTACGGTCAGAGGACGGGAGGGGCCCCTTAAAGTCGATGCTCAGGCGCTCGAAGGGGCGGGTGGCCTTGATCAGGCTTGCTCTGTCCGGCCTAAAGAAGTGCGGTTTGCACTCGGCACAGGTCTGGTAGTTCCTGGTCATGGTCCTGACCTCCTCGATGGAGTAGGGCAGGTTGCGGGCCTTAATGAAGTGGTAAAGTCTGGTGACCCCGGGGTGGCAGAGGTCGTTGTGGAGGGTCTGAAGTCTATCACTTTGCGCGCTGGCGCATGTAATTCGTGACAGAGCATCGGGGGGTTCGTTCAGCTTACCTGGCCGGTACAAGATATCATAATCATAGGTGGAGAGCTCGATTCTCCACCTCAAGATCTTGTCATTCTTGATTTTGCCCCTCAGCTTGTTATTGAACATAAAAGCGACCGAACGTTGGTCGGTAAGGAGGGTAAATCGTTTGCCTGCCAGGTAGTGCCTCCAGCGTCGTACCGCCTCCACAATCGCCTGGGCCTCCTTCTCGACCGACGAGTGTCGGATCTCAGGGCCCTGTAGGGTCCTTGAGAAGAAGGCCACCGGTCTCCCCTCCTGGTTAAGGGTGGCGGCTAGGGCGTAGTCGGATGCATCGCTCTCGACTTGGAAGGGGATGGACTCATCCACTGCGTGCATTGTGGCCTTGGCAATGTCTCCCTTAATGAGGGAGAAGGCTGCGCACGCTTCCTCCGTAAGGGGGAAGGATGTGGACTTCATGAGGGGTCTGGCTTTGTCCGCATAATTGGGCACCCATTGGGCATAGTAGGCAAAGGGCCCCAGGGTTCTCTTCAGTGCCTTTGGACAGTGGGGGAGGGGTAGCTCCATGAGGGGGCGCATTCTTTTGGGGTCGGGGCCGATGACTCCGTTCTCTACTACACAGCCGAGGATGGCAAGGCGCGAGGTGTTAAACACACATTTATCCTTATTGTAGGTGAGGTTCAGCCGTTGGGCCGTACGGAGGAATCTCTCCAGATTAACATCGTGGTCCTGCCGGTCGCGGCCGCAGATGGTGACGTTATCTAGATAGGGGAACGTGGCGTGCAGCCCGTTCTGGTCAACCATCCGGTCCATCTCCCTTTGGAAGACCGAAACCCCGTTGGTGACGCCGAAGGGAACCCTAAGGAAGTGGTAGAGGCGGCCGTTCGCCTCGAAGGCTGTATACTGGTGGTCCTCAGGGCGGATAGGGAGTTGGTGATAGGCCGACTTAAGGTCGATGGTGGAGAATACCCGGTACTTGCGCAATCTGATTGACCATATCAGATATGCGGGGAAGGGGGTATGCGTCCAGCCTGGTGTACCTGTTTATGGTCTGGCTGTAGTCGATGACCAGGCGGTTTTTATTGCCGGTCTTAACGACCACGACCTGGGCACGCCAGGGGCTGGTGCTCCCCTCGATGATGCCCTCCTTCAGGAGACGCTGCACCTCAGAGCTAATGAAAGCTCTGTCCACGGCGCTGTACCGCCTGCTCTTGGTAGCGACGGGTTTGCAGTCGGGGGTGAGGTTAGCGAACAGGGAAGGTGGCGGGACCTTGAGGGTGGATAGGCCGCAGGTGTTACGCGGTGGGCGGTTTAAAATCTGCTGGTTGTCGACTGAGTGGGGGGAGGGGTCCGCCGTATGCTAGCGTGACGCTTTGGAGGTGGGATTGGAAGTCTAGGCCTAGTAGGACGGCAGCGCATAGCTGGGGCAGGACGAGGAGTTTAAAATTTTTATACTCCGTACCCTTAACCGACAGGGTCACAACACAGTAGCCGCTGATGTCTGTGGCGTGTGACCTCGATGCCATCGCGATCCGGTTGCGCGTTGGCAGGACAGGGAGGGAGTAGTGGCTCACCGTGTCTGGGTGGATGAAGCTCTCCGTGCTTCCGCTGTCGAACAGGCAGGTCGTGGCGTGGCCGTTTACTTTGATGTCCATCATCGACTTGGACAGGTGATGCGGGCGGGGCCTGGTCCAGTGTGACGGAGGCTAGTGTATAGCTGAGCGAGTTGTTGTAGTCTGCGGTTGAGGCGGTAGTCGGGTCTAGAGGCACGGTGGCGGTCGGGCGTGGTGGGTAAAATGGCGTCTCCCACGAGGTTGGACAAAATGGCGGA